>NW_027513324.1:0-221911 GCF_048772815.1 Callospermophilus lateralis | reverse complement strand
GTCTCCTGAAGGCCATGGGACAGCACTGGGATGGGCAGGGAGTGCAGAGGAGGTCTCCTGGCAGCCATGGGACACCACTGGGCTGGCCAGGGAGTACAAGGCAGGTCTCCTGGGTGCCATGGGACAGCGCTGGGATGGGCAGGGAGTGCAGAGGAGGTCTCCAAATGAGCCATGGGACAGCACTGTGCTGGGCAGGGAGTGCAGAGGAGGTCTCCTGGGGGCCATGGGACAGCACTGGCCTGGCCAGAGAGTACAGAGGAGGTCTCTTGGGGCCCATGGGACAGCACTGGGCTGGGCAGGGAGTGCAGAGGAGGTTTCCAAATAAGCCTTGGGAAAGGACTGGGCTGGGCAGGGAGTGCAGAGGAAATATCCTGGGGTTCACGGGACAGCACTGTGCTGGGCAGGGAGTGCAGTGAATGTCACCTGGGCGCCATGGGACAGACCTGGGCTGAGCAGAGAGTACGGAGGAGGTCTCCTGGGGTCCATGGGACAGCACTGGACTGGGCAGGGAGTACAAGGCAGGTCTTCTGGGGGCCATGGGACAGCACTGGGCTGGGCAGGGAGTGCAGAGGAGGTCTCCTGGGGGCCTTGGGACAGCACTGGGCTCTGCAGGAAGTGCAGAGGAGGTCTTCTGGGGCCATGGGAAAGCACTGGGCTTGGCAGGGAGTGCAGAGCAGGTCTTCTGGGTGCCATGGGACAGCACTGGGCTGGGAGGAGAGTGCAGAGGACGTCTCCTGGGGCCATGGGACAGCACTGGGCTGGGTCAAGAGTACAGAGGAGGTCTCCTGAGGGCCATGTGACAGCACTGGGCTGGGCAGGGAGTGCACAGAAGGTTACCTGGGGTCATAGGTCACCACTGGGATGGGTTGAGAGTGAAGAGAAGGTCTCCTGGGGGTCATGGTTCACCACTGGGCTGCGCAGAGAGTGCACAGAAGTTCACCTGGGGTCATGGGTCACCATTGGGCTGGGTAGAGTGTGCAGAGAAGGTCTTCTGGGGGCCTTGGGACAGCACTGGGCTGGGGAGGGAGTGCACAGAATGTCACCTGGGTTCATGGGTCACCACTGGGCTGGGCAGAGAGTGCAGAGGAGGTCTCCACATGAGCCATGGGACAGCACTGGGATGGGCAGGGAGTGCAGAGGAGGTCTTCTGGGGCCATGGGACAGCACTGGGCTTGGCAGGGAGTGTACAGAAGGTCACCTGGGGTCATGCGTCACCACTGGGCTGGGCTGAGAGTGCACAGAAGGTCTTGGTGTCATGGGTCACTACTGGGCTGGGAAGAGAGTGCAGAGAAGGTCACCTGGGGGCCATGGGACAGCACTGGGCTGGGCAGGGAGTGCAGAAGAGGTCTCCTGGGGGGCATGGGACAGCACTGGGCTGGGCAGGGAGTTCAGTGGACGTCTCATGGGGGCCATGGGACAGCACTGGGCTGGCCAGGGAGTACAAGGCAGGTCTCCTGGGGGCCATGGTACAGCGCTGGGTTGGGCAGAGAGTGCAGAGGAGGTCTCCTGGAGGTCAGGGGACTGCACTTGGCTGGGCAGAGTGTACAGACGTGGTCTCTTGGGGGTCATGGGATAGCGCTGGTCTGGGCAGGGAGTGCAGAGGAGGTTTCCAAATGAGCCATGGGACAGCACTGGGCTGGGCACGGAGTGCAGAGGATGTTTCCAAATGAGCCATAGGACAGCACTGGGCTGGGCAGGGAGTGCAGAGGAGTTCTTTTGGGGGCAATGGGACAGCACTGGGTTGGGCAGGTAGTATAAGGCAGGTCTCCGGGGGTCCATGGGACAAGCTGGGATGGGCAGGGAGTGCAGAGGAGGTCTCTGGGGGCATGGGACAGCACTAGGCTGGTCAGGGAGTGCAGAGGAGGTGTCCTGGGGGCCATGGGACAGCACTGGGCTGGGCAGGGAGTGCAGAGGAGGTCTCCACATGAGCCATGCGACAGCACTGGGATGGGCAGGGAGTGCAGAGGAGGTCTGCTGCGGGCCATCGGACAGCACCGGGCTGGGCATAGAGTACAGAGGAGGTCTGTTGGGGGCCATGGGACAGCACTAGTCTGGGCAGGGAGTGCAGAGGAGGTCTCCAAATGAGCCATGTGAAAGCAATGGGCTGGGCAGGGAGTGCAGAGGAGATCTCCTGGGCGCCACGGGACAGCACTGGGTTGGGCCTGGAGTGCAGAGAAGGTCTCCTGGGGGCCATGGGAGAGCACTGGACTGCGCAGGGAGGGCAAAGGAGCTCTCCTGGTGGCCATGGGACAGCACTGGGCTGGGCAGAGAGTACAGAGGAGGTCTCCTGAGGGCCATGGGACAGCACTGGGATGGGCAGGGAGTGTAGAGGAGGTCTCCTGGCAGCCATGGGACAGCACTGGGCTGGCCAGGGAGTACAAGGCAGGTCTCCTGGGTGCCATGGGACAGCGCTGGGATGGGCAGGGAGTGCAGAGGAGGTCTCCAAAAGAGCCATGGGACAGCACTGTGCTGGGCAGGGAGTGCAGAGGAGGTCTCCTGGGGGCCATGGGACAGCACTGGGCTGGGCAGAGAGTACAGAGGAGGTCTCTTGGGGGCCATGGGACAGCACTGGGCTGTGCAGGGAGTGCAGAGGAGGTCTCCAAATAAGCCTTGGGAAAGGACTGGGCTGGGCAGGGAGTGCAGAGGAAATGTCCTGGGGGCCACGGACAGCACTGGGCTGGGCACGGAGTGCAGTGAAGGTCACCTGGGCGCCATGGGACAGCACTGGGCTGAGCAGAGAGTACGGAGGAGGTCTCCTGGGGTCCATGGGACAGCACTGGGCTGGGAAGGGAGTGCAGAGGAGGTCTTCTGGGGGCCACGCGACAGCAGGGGGCTGGGCACGGAGTGAAGAGGAGGCCTCCTGGCAGCCATGGGACAGCACTCGGCTTGGCAGAGATTACAGTGGAGGTCTCCTGGGGGCCATGGGACAGCTCTGGGCAGGGCAGGGAGTGCAGAGGAGGTCTCCTGGGGGCCATGGAAGAGCACTGGGCTGGGCAGGGAGTTCAAGGCAGGTCTCCTGGGGGCCATGGGACAGCGCTGGAATGTGCAGGAAGTGCAGAGGAGGTCTCCAGGGGGCCATGGGACAGCACTGGTCTGGGCAGAGAGTACAGTGGAGGTCTCCTGGGAGCCATGGGGAAGCTGGGCTGGGCAGGGAGTGCAGAGGAGGTCTCCAATTGAGCCATGGGACAGCACTGGGTTGGGCAGGGAATGCACAGAAGGTCACCTGGGGTCATGGGTCACGACTGGGCTGGGCAGGGAGTGCAGAGGTCTCCTGCAGGCCATGGGACAAAACTAGGCTCGGCAGGCAGTGCAGAGGAGGTCTCCAAATGAGCCATGGGACAGCACTGGGCTGTGCAGGGAGTACAAGGCAGGTACCATGGGGGCCATGGGACAGCGCTGGGCTGGGCAGGTAGTGCAGAGGAGGTCTCCTGGGGGAGCAGACCACTGTGATCCCCTTCAGGGGCTGGGCGTATGGTGGGTGGTGGGCGTATGGCGGTGGGAGTCATGATCAAAGGCTCCCAGGAGCCTTTTTGTGCTCAAATGCCCATCAGGGCAGTCTTGTCCGCTTCCCTACAGGGTGCATCCTCAAGTGCCACAGGTTTAGGTCCCTCCCACTCCAGCCAGAGAGAATTCCTCTCCATGCCACCCACCCCTTGATTTGGTTTAGGCCAGGCCAAGGCGGGGTTAGTAGGAAGATTCCATCCAGTCATAATAACATTCAGTTTGATGTCGCTCAAATTCTAAAGCTGACTAAACTGTTCAAACAGCTTTTATGGCCTATATTGGTCTTTGTGTCCCTTGCCTTTTGTTTGAGTGACTCAGTCCTTTCCCTGCCCTTGTGCTCTCCCTATTTCCTACCTTCCTTCCTCCCTTCCTGGTTTTTCTCCTTTTCTTCTTCCTTCTTTTCTACCTCCCTCCATCCCTCCAACTTTGCCTTCCTCCCTTCCAACTTTCTCTCTCCCTTCCCTTCCTTCTCTTTTCTTGCAAGTGTTTGGGGTGAAAGTCCATGGCAGGCCAGCCCCAAGCTAGGCAAGGTCACTGCCACTGAGCTACAACATCCCCAGACCTGCTGCCACTTCCTATGCAAGTAATTTGAATTATCTCTAAAGAGAAACTCTCACATGAGTCTACTTTCAAAGTAATTTCAGAAGAGTTGCTAACATGGGCATAAATCAGTCATGACAAGTCATTTTTGAAAAGCACGGCACAGCTAATGTTCCTCAGAAGAAGGAGTTGAGAACTTTAGTTGGTTTTCAGGTCAGCATTTCTAGACTAGTACAAAGCCTCCTAATCCTGATCTCTCCTTAGTCCTATGATTTCTTTAAGTGTCCCCTTTGCTCCTGTTCATGGAGTCATGTGTACAGAAATTATACCTGGTTCTATTGAACTCTACTTAATTCTTTCTCACCTCTGTGCTCCTTTTGTCAAGTCACTCCTCAACACTTACTGTAACCCTTTCAATTTTTTGTCCATTTTCATTTAAAAAACTCTTTCAAAAATTGAACCATTTCGCATGCAGATACAGTCTTCTTGATCTGCTATTAATCCCCCACTACTGACATTGTAAGTTATTGAAATGTACACTTCCAGACCGTTTTCAGATTTTTGATTTCTGTATATCTATCTGTCTATCTATTTACAAACATAACATGGTATTCTGAGAGTATCGTTCTGCTTTTGGAGCTCTACATTGTGTTTTTCAGAAGCAGGCCTATTACACAGAGATGAATCCATGTTACCTAGATTGAGTTCAAACCGGAATGTGCACTCAGATTCCCATTATATTGTTCTACCTACTAATGGACAGTTCAGTTATATCCAGACCTCACCACCTCCCCCATTAAGTAAAACCCTTGTGAAGAGACATGTAGATGCCTTTATGAACATATTGATAATTTTTCATGGCAGTGTTTTCCAAAAACCAGTTAGTAAAATCAATTTATTCCTTTGCAGCCTGAAATTACCTTCATTCCAGTTTACTGGTATAAGAACCGCAGTATATCAGCAACAATTCTCCAATAGTAGTTCAGGCAGAAGTCATTCTAGATAACAATCAGTGCCGGATCCTCCATGTATTTTACACAGCCCATGACAGGGGACATCCGTCCACTCGTTTAGAACAACTGATGTTTTACGCTGGCCATTTAGGTTTATTTAAAGGAGTGGTTAGAAAACAGGTGAGACAGACTGATTAGATTCAGTATGTATGTTGGCTTTGTTTTTCTAGGCCTGAATTTTTCACATTTCAATTAATTGTAGGTTAAGTAGCAGGCAGATTCTTCACTGGGCTTCAAATGTGATAAAGATGCTTCTTATTTTTAAGAAGGCCGTTGCAATCCTGCATTTATTTTACACCTCAGTGCTTGTTTTACACACAAGCACACACGCCCACACACCACACACACCAACAAACACACAAACACATAATTAGAGCACATTTAACACTCAAATAAAGCTTTACCTACTAATTCATAACTAGGGTATTTTTTTAATAAGTATTGTGTCTTGGTCTCTACTGGGGAAACATTGTTCAATGTGAGTTCTCTGGTTTGTTGCAGGGCAGCGAATGTTCACTTGTTGGCAATGATATAGAAATGGGGAGTAAGAGTTTAAAAGTTTTTACAGTAGGTAGGCAGAGTCAGAGTATGGAATCTAAGAATAAGAAATTGGGGAATTTCCTCTTTGTTTCTTCATTTCAATCTCCTTATAATTCATGTATATTTTCCAAAAGTCTCCCAGAAAACAAGGACTAGGTCAGTCCACATATCAGTGAACCATAGCAGAATGCGATTCTGAATTTCATATAAACAGTCATAAAATCCAAAAGACAGGTGCTGGGGTTTTGGCTCAGAACTAGAGTGCTGGCTTCACACTTTCAAAGGTCCTGAGTTGGATCCCCAACACCATGTGTGAAAGGAATGAATGAACCAATGCATGAGTGTATGATGAATGAATTAAAGGTATCAGGAGGAGGAGGAAGAGGAGGAGGAGGAGGAGAAATAGAAGAAGATGATGAGTAATTTGACAGAAGGGAAAAAGGGGAGGAGAGTGAGTTTAAAGTGTGGTTTCCAATTCCCAAATGTTCAATTACAGCAGACAGGATAGAGAGAGAAGATGGGAGGGCAGGAGAGGGGGGATAGTAGAGGCCAGAAAAGGTAGCAGAATACAACAGTTACTAATATGGCATTTTGTAAAAACGTGGATGTGTAAACAATGAAAATGTTTTTTTTGGCCTGAATTTTTCACATTTCAATTAATTGTAGGTTAACTATCAGGCAGATTCTTCACTGGGCTTCAAATGTGATAAAGTTGCTTCTTATTTTTAAGAAGGCCGTTGCAATCCTGCATTTATTTTACACCTCAGTGCTTGTTTTACACACAAGCACACACGCCCACACACCACACACACCAACAAACACACAAACACATAATTAGAGCACATTTAACACTCAAATAAAGCTTTACCTACTAATTCATAACTAGGGTATTTTTTTAATAAGTATTGTGTCTTGGTCTCTACTGGGGAAACATTGTTCAATGTGAGTTCTCTGGTTTGATGCAGGGCAGTGAATGTTCACTTGTTGGCAATGATATAGAAATGGGGAGTAAGAGTTTAAAAGTTTTTACAGTAGGTAGGCAGAGTCAGAGTATGGAATCTAAGAATAAGAAATTGGGGAATTTCCTCTTTGTTTCTTCATTTCAATCTCTTAATAATTCATGTATATTTTCCAAAAGTCTCCCAGAAAACAAGGACTAGGTCAATCCACATATCAGTGAACCATAGTAGAATGCGATTCTGAATTTCATATAAACAGTCATAAAATCCAAAAGACAGGTGCTGGGGTTTTGGCTCAGCACTAGAGTGCTGGCTTCACACTTTCAAAGGTCCTGAGTTGGATCCCCAACACCATGTGTGAAAGGAAAGAATGAACCAATGCATGAGTGTATGATGAATGAATTAAAGGTATCAGGAGGAGGAGGAAGAGGAGGAGGAGGAGGAGAAATAGAAGAAGATGATGAGTAATTTGACAGAAGGGAAAAAGGGGAGGAGAGTGAGTTTAAAGTGTGGTTTCCAATTCCCAAACGTTCAATTACAGCAGACTGGATAGAGAGAGAAGATGGGAGGGCAGGAGAGGGGATATAGTAGAGGCCAGAAAAGGTAGCAGAATACAACAGTTACTAATATGGCATTTTGTAAAAACGTGGATGTGTAAACAATGTGATTGTGCAATCTGAATATGGGGTCAAAATGGGAGTTCATAACTCACTTGAGTCTAATGTAGGAAATATGGTATCTCAAGAGCTATGTAAGGTTTTAAGCAACCAATATAAAAAAGAGGTCTTCATTTTTCTTTGTAGTTGAGATCTCCTGTTTCCGTGACATGTTGAGTTGTGTTCTCTCCTTTAGTCCTCCCATGCTCTAGTTATTCTGATATGGAAAAACTAGCTGAAATGCCCAACCAGTCTCTAAATCAGTGACACTTTTTCATTAAGCCTAAAGTCACTTTACATTTGCTACAGTCATACTAAGTACACTTCTTTGTTGGGAGTTTAAAAGATATTTCCATCAGCTAGATTACAAGTACCTAGAACTCCCATTCTTGTTTATGTAAGAGTGGCTTCATCAGATTAAATGCTGTTCTCTGGAATGACATAAAATAGGAATAATTTACTCGTAAGATTCCTACGTAAACCATCTTTATTTACAAAATAGTATCTTAAGGATTATTGTTTCATTGAGCTTCAATTGGAGCCAAAGTATAGTCAATTACTGAAGTAAAAGCAGTTACTTAAAAACTAAAAATGAGAGATAAGTCAAATTACATTTGAAGAGAGAGCAACAGCATGAGGTTTCTTGTTTGGTTCTGGATGTTGAGTAACAGGCTCATTTGCAGGTGGAAGGAACCCTTCAGGGAACTCACTTGTACTTTCAGAATGGGGGTGTAGAGGGCTGAATTCCAGCTCTTGGGGGAAGATTGTGAGGAAAACCCCCTCCCTGCATAGACACTTTGCATTGGAAATGGAGTGGGTGGCGGGTCAGGTGGAACATAATCTCCAGGTTCCCAGACAAGTTTCCTGGGAGAGGTGGAGGAAAAAAAAGGTCCTCTTCTCATGAACTGACT
Source organism: Callospermophilus lateralis (assembly GCF_048772815.1). NCBI lineage: Eukaryota > Metazoa > Chordata > Mammalia > Rodentia > Sciuridae > Callospermophilus > Callospermophilus lateralis. Next base: position 213,788 of record NW_027513324.1, on the reverse strand, counting down.
CCTTGGGTCAACTGGAAGCAAGGCACCTCTGACTGGAGGGAAAGGTGCCAACACAGAGCCAGAGCCAGTTGCTTGGTTTTCAGCATGGAGAGGTGAATCAGGCACATCAGAGTCCAAAGGAGGCATATTAGGAATTCTGTGTTCTGCTGGTCCCGATGCTCTACCACAATTTGAGTAAAACCTATCTTGCCTTTGTAGAGGAAGACGTGCATCAGAAGAATATGGTTGGCCTGGCGGAGGGATCATCAGCCTGCTGGCCTGTTCCCCTGGAGGAGAGAGGGGCCCAGTCTGAGAAGGTGCTCTCTGAAAATCAGTGAACTTATGACAGCTGGATTCTCTTCCTTTACTGCTAGTCGCATGGTGCAGAGGATTCTCCAGGGCCCCTTGACCCTCCTCCTCCTCCCACTGGAGTGAAAGGTGAGAGTGTGAGTGGACCACTCTTTTCCAAATGAGGAGGTCTCCTTTCAGATGAAGGGTGACCTATTGGTGAGGGCCCATTTGGAGAAGGCTTTCTGCCCATTGCTGAGTTGGAAACATCCAGTGCATCATAGGGATCTTTTTCTACAAGTTCAAATCTAAGCTCCTTCTCAGTTAATTTTTGTCTGTTGCGTGCATTTTGTTTCCTGAAATAACTGAGGTTTCTTTCAGCAATCCGAGCTGCCAACTCACTAGCATGTGCTTCTTTCTCAGAGGAAATAATCTTCCCCAGACAGGAATGAATGGTACTCTGCAATTGTTCTTCAAGATATTGGGCTCTCTTTCTGTAGGTCTCCAGCTCTTTTATTGTATGGCTCATCTTTTCTTCGACTTTGGAAAGTTTCTCCTCTTGCTCCACACGGTAGTTTTCCTCCACTCTTAATTTCCTGTGCAGTTTCATCATATTTTCTTGATAGCGTTCCATCATGACTTTAAAGTTCTTCTGTATTGTCTCATTCTCACTTTGCAGCTGTGCATTTTCTGACTGCAAGGATGCCTGTTCAGTCTGCAGACTTTTAAGGTGTTCTGTAAGGTCTTCCGTGGTTTTCTCCACTTCAGATGAGAAAGTACATTTTTGAATTCTTCCTCCTTCCAAGATTTCTAAGGAGGCCTTTAGCTTATCACCATAAACCAGGTTCCTCAAAGCTCCTTTGGACTCATCCTCCAAGTGAGCACCAATTTCGGGTTCACTCGTCTTTCCCAGTTCCAGGTGACCACCATCCCTTTGGGCTCCCAGGCTTGGAGAAGACCTATCCATCATCTTCAGCAAGCATTCACCCAGAGACTCCATGTGATTTTCTGTGTCCCTTAGAACTTGTTCTCCAGCTACTTTAGAGTCCTCTAATATGATTTTTGCTTTATATTGGACACCTCCTTGTTCCCTCTGTGCTTCAGCTTCTCCTTGTATTGTTGGTCTCTGCGTTTGCGGAAGTAGGGATCCTTCATTCAAAACCTCTTTGATTGCCAGCTTCAGTTCTTCCTCATTCACTTGAAAGAGTCTCCAGTTTGTTTTAGCTTCAGCTATTTGTGATCTGAGGGATTCAGATTCACCTTGGAGGGACTGTATCCTTCTTGATAGGTGCGCCATCGTTTCATCCTCTTGACCATGTTGAGCCTTCTGTGCTTTGAGCTCTTCTTCTAGAAAGAGCACTTCAACGCCATGGCTGGATTCGGACCTATGCAGCTTTTCGTCGGTTGCCTCCAGCTGTCGTGCTTCCCTTGAACCCTTGTCAAACCTGCAATCCTTTAAAGGTGATTCTAAGCCTTCATGTTCTTTTTCAACAAGGCTCACTTTTTCAAGAAGTCCACATTTTGCCTCAATAAGTCCCGCAAGATTTAGAGCCAGCCTTTTTTCTCTTCCCACGTAAAGCCTGCTACGAACCGACTGAAAACCTCTCCAGAAAAGTGAGAGAACAGCGGAAAATCCAAGAGCTGTACACATCACCAACTCCCAAGGAAAGCCATAAGGAAGATGGCCTGGCTTCATGTCTTCGGACAATGCTGCCACAACCCTGGGTGCTTCTTCCAGAACCACCCACTAGTATGGCTGAGAGGCAGCCCTTGGCTCCTCCATCACGCCAACACAGCTTTGGCTCTTGCCACCACAACCACAGCCTGCCCAGGCAGGCCAACACAGGCTGTGGACACTCAGGTGTTTGGTCAGGAACTCCAACCTGCACCAGGCAACGGAGCAGACCACTGTGATCCCCTTCAGGGGCTGGGCGTATGGTGGGTGGTGGGCGTATGGCGGTGGGAGCCATGATCAAAGGCTCCCAGGAGCCTTGTTGTGCTCAAATGCCCATCAGGGGAGTGTGGTCCGCTTCCCTACCCGGTGCATCCTCAAGTGCCACAGGTTTAGGTCCCTCCCACTCCAGCCAGAGAGAATTCCTCTCCATGCCACCCACCCCTTGATTTGGTTTAGGCCAGGCCAAGGCGGGGTTAGTAGGAAGATTCCATCCAGTCATAATAACATTCAGTTTGATGTCGCTCAAATTCTAAAGCTGACTAAACTGTTCAAACAGCTTTTATGGCCTATATTGGTCTTTGTGTCCCTTGCCTTTTGTTTGAGTGACTCAGTCCTTTCCCTGCCCTTGTGCTCTCCCTATTTCCTACCTTCCTTCCTCCCTTCCTGGTTTTTCTCCTTTTCTTCTTCCTTCTTTTCTACCTCCCTCCATCCCTCCAACTTTGCCTTCCTCCCTTCCAACTTTCTCTCTCCCTTCCCTTCCTTCTCTTTTCTTGCAAGTGTTTGGGGTGAAAGTCCATGGCAGGCCAGCCCCAAGCTAGGCAAGGTCACTGCCACTGAGCTACAACATCCCCAGACCTGCTGCCACTTCCTATGCAAGTAATTTGAATTATCTCTAAAGAGAAACTCTCACATGAGTCTACTTTCAAAGTAATTTCAGAAGAGTTGCTAACATGGGCATAAATCAGTCATGACAAGTCATTTTTGAAAAGCACGGCACAGCTAATGTTCCTCAGAAGAAGGAGTTGAGAACTTTAGTTGGTTTTCAGGTCAGCATTTCTAGACTAGTACAAAGCCTCCTAATCCTGATCTCTCCTTAGTCCTATGATTTCTTTAAGTGTCCCCTTTGCTCCTGTTCATGGAGTCATGTGTACAGAAATTATACCTGGTTCTATTGAACTCTACTTAATTCTTTCTCACCTCTGTGCTCCTTTTGTCAAGTCACTCCTCAACACTTACTGTAACCCTTTCAATTTTTTGTCCATTTTCATTTAAAAAACTCTTTCAAAAATTGAACCATTTCGCATGCAGATACAGTCTTCTTGATCTGCTATTAATCCCCCACTACTGACATTGTAAGTTATTGAAATGTACACTTCCAGACCGTTTTCAGATTTTTGATTTCTGTATATCTATCTGTCTATCTATTTACAAACATAACATGGTATTCTGAGAGTATCGTTCTGCTTTTGGAGCTCTACATTGTGTTTTTCAGAAGCAGGCCTATTACACAGAGATGAATCCATGTTACCTAGATTGAGTTCAAACCGGAATGTGCACTCAGATTCCCATTATATTGTTCTACCTACTAATGGACAGTTCAGTTATATCCAGACCTCACCACCTCCCCCATTAAGTAAAACCCTTGTGAAGAGACATGTAGATGCCTTTATGAACATATTGATAATTTTTCATGGCAGTGTTTTCCAAAAACCAGTTAGTAAAATCAATTTATTCCTTTGCAGCCTGAAATTACCTTCATTCCAGTTTACTGGTATAAGAACCGCAGTATATCAGCAACAATTCTCCAATAGTAGTTCAGGCAGAAGTCATTCTAGATAACAATCAGTGCCGGATCCTCCATGTATTTTACACAGCCCATGACAGGGGACATCCGTCCACTCGTTTAGAACAACTGATGTTTTACGCTGGCCATTTAGGTTTATTTAAAGGATTGGTTAGAAAACAGGTGAGACAGACTGATTAGATTCAGTATGTATGTTGGCTTTGTTTTTCTAGGCCTGAATTTTTCACATTTCAATTAATTGTAGGTTAAGTAGCAGGCAGATTCTTCACTGGGCTTCAAATGTGATAAAGTTGCTTCTTAATTTTAAGAAGGCCGTTGCAATCCTGCATTAATTTTACACCTCAGTGCTTGTTTTACACACAAGCACACACGCCCAAACACCACACACACCAACAAACACACAAACACATAATTAGAGCACATTTAACACTCAAATAAAGCTTTACCTACTAATTCATAACTAGGGTATTTTTTTAATAAGTATTGTGTCTTGGTCTCTACTGGGGAAACATTGTTCAATGTGAGTTCTCTGGTTTGTTGCAGGGCAGTGAATGTTCACTTGTTGGCAATGATATAGAAATGGGGAGTAAGAGTTTAAAAGTTTTTACAGTAGGTAGGCAGAGTCAGAGTATGGAATCTAAGAATAAGAAATTGGGGAATTTCCTCTTTGTTTCTTCATTTCAATCTCCTAATAATTCATGTATATTTTCCAAAAGTCTCCCAGAAAACAAGGACTAGGTCAATCCACATATCAGTGAACCATAGTAGAATGCGATTCTGAATTTCATATAAACAGTCATAAAATCCAAAAGACAGGTGCTGGGGTTTTGGCTCAGCACTAGAGTGCTGGCTTCACACTTTCAAAGGTCCTGAGTTGGATCCCCAACACCATGTGTGAAAGGAATGAATGAACCAATGCATGAGTGTATGATGAATGTATTAAAGGTATCAGGAGGAGGAGGAAGAGGAGGAGGAGGAGGAGAAATAGAAGAAGATGATGAGTAATTTGACAGAAGGGAAAAAGGGGAGGAGAGTGAGTTTAAAGTGTTTTTTCCAATTCCCAAACGTTCAATTACAGCAGACGGGATAGAGAGAGAAGATGGGAGGGCAGGAGAGGGGATATAGTAGAGGCCAGAAAAGGTAGCAGAATACAACAGTTACTAATATGGCATTTTGTAAAAACGTGGATGTGTAAACAATGTGATTGTGCAATCTGAATATGGGGTCAAAATGGGAGTTCATAACTCACTTGAGTCTAATGTAGGAAATATGGTATCTCAAGAGCTATGTAAGGTTTTAAGCAACCAATATAAAAAAGAGGTCTTCATTTTTCTTTGTAGTTGAGATCTCCTGTTTCCGTGACATGTTGAGTTGTGTTCTCTCCTTTAGTCCTCCCATGCTCTAGTTATTCTGATTTTAAAAAACTAGCTGAAATGCCCAACCAGTCTCTAAATCAGTGACACTTTTTCATTAAGCCTAAAGTCACTTTACATTTGCTACAGTCATACTAAATACACTTCTTTGTTGGGAGTTTAAAAGATATTTCCATCAGCTAGATTACAAGTACCTAGAACTCCCATTCTTGTTTATGTAAGAGTGGCTTCATCAGATTAAATGCTGTTCTCTGGAATGACATAAAATAGGAATAATTTACTCATAAGATTCCTACGTAAACCATCTTTATTTACAAAATAGTATCTTAAGGATTATTGTTTCATTGAGCTTCAATTGGAGCCAAAGTATAGTCAATTACTGAAGTAAAAGCAGTTACTTAAAAACTAAAAATGAGAGATAAGTCAAATTACATTTGAAGAGAGAGCAACAGCATGAGGTTTCTTGTTTGGTTCTGGATGTTGAGTAACAGGCTCATTTGCAGGTGGAAGGAACCCTTCAGGGAACTCACTTGTACTTTCAGAATGGGGGTGTAGAGGGCTGAATTCCAGCTCTTGGGGGAAGATTGTGAGGAAAACCCCCTCCCTGCATAGACACTTCGCATTGGAAATGGAGTGGGTGGCGGGTCAGGTGGAACATAATCTCCAGGTTCCCAGACAAGTTTCCTGGGAGAGGTGGAGGAAAAAAAAGGTCCTCTTCTCATGAACTGACTCCTTGGGTCAACTGGAAGCAAGGCACCTCTGACTGGAGGGAAAGGTGCCAACACAGAGCCAGAGCCAGTTGCTTGGTTTTCAGCATGGAGAGGTGAATCAGGCACATCAGAGTCCAAAGGAGGCATATTAGGAATTCTGTGTTCTGCTGGTCCCGATGCTCTACCACAATTTGAGTAAAACCTATCTTGCCTTTGTAGAGGAAGACGTGCATCAGAAGAATATGGTTGGCCTGGCGGAGGGATCATCAGCCTGCTGGCCTGTTCCCCTGGAGGAGAGAGGGGCCCAGTCTGAGAAGGTGCTCTCTGAAAATCAGTGAACTTATGACAGCTGGATTCTCTTCCTTTACTGCTAGTCGCATGGTGCAGAGGATTCTCCAGGGCCCCTTGACCCTCCTCCTCCTCCCACTGGAGTGAAAGGTGAGAGTGTGAGTGGACCACTCTTTTCCAAATGAGGAGGTCTCCTTTCAGATGAAGGGTGACCTATTGGTGAGGGCCCATTTGGAGAAGGCTTTCTGCCCATTGCTGAGTTGGAAACATCCAGTGCATCATAGGGATCTTTTTCTACAAGTTCAAATCTAAGCTCCTTCTCAGTTAATTTTTGTCTGTTGCGTGCATTTTGTTTCCTGAAATAACTGAGGTTTCTTTCAGCAATCCGAGCTGCCAACTCACTAGCATGTGCTTCTTTCTCAGAGGAAATAATCTTCCCCAGACAGGAATGAATGGTACTCTGCAATTGTTCTTCAAGATATTGGGCTCTCTTTCTGTAGGTCTCCAGCTCTTTTATTGTATGGCTCATCTTTTCTTCGACTTTGGAAAGTTTCTCCTCTTGCTCCACACGGTAGTTTTCCTCCACTCTTAATTTCCTGTGCAGTTTCATCATATTTTCTTGTTAGCGTTCCATCATGACTTTAAAGTTCTTCTGTATTGTCTCATTCTCACTTTGCAGCTGTGCATTTTCTGACTGCAAGGATGCCTGTTCAGTCTGCAGACTTTTAAGGTGTTCTGTAAGGTCTTCCGTGGTTTTCTCCACTTCAGATGAGAAAGTACATTTTTGAATTCTTCCTCCTTCCAAGATTTCTAAGGAGGCCTTTAGCTTATCACCATAAACCAGGTTCCTCAAAGCTCCTTTGGACTCATCCTCCAAGTGAGCACCAATTTCGGGTTCACTCGTCTTTCCCAGTTCCTGGTGACCACCATCCCTTTGGGCTCCCAGGCTTGGAGAAGACCTATCCATCATCTTCAGCAAGCATTCACCCAGAGACTCCATGTGATTTTCTGTGTCCCTTAGAACTTGTTCTCCAGCTACTTTAGAGTCCTCTAATATGATTTTTGCTTTATATTGGACACCTCCTTGTTCCCTCTGTGCTTCAGCTTCTCCTTGTATTGTTGGTCTCTGCGTTTGCGGAAGTAGGGATCCTTCATTCAAAACCTCTTTGATTGCCAGCTTCAGTTCTTCCTCATTCACTTGAAAGAGTCTCCAGTTTGTTTTAGCTTCAGCTATTTGTGATCTGAGGGATTCAGATTCACCTTGGAGGGACTGTATCCTTCTTGATAGGTGCGCCATCGTTTCATCCTCTTGACCATGTTGAGCCTTCTGTGCTTTGAGCTCTTCTTCTAGAAAGAGCACTTCAACGCCATGGCTGGATTCGGACCTATGCAGCTTTTCGTCGGTTGCCTCCAGCTGTCGTGCTTCCCTTGAACCCTTGTCAAACCTGCAATCCTTTAAAGGTGATTCTAAGCCTTCATGTTCTTTTTCAACAAGGCTCACTTTTTCAAGAAGTCCACATTTTGCCTCAATAAGTCCCGCAAGATTTAGAGCCAGCCTTTTTTCTCTTCCCACGTAAAGCCTGCTACGAACCGACTGAAAACCTCTCCAGAAAAGTGAGAGAACAGCGGAAAATCCAAGAGCTGTACACATCACCAACTCCCAAGGAAAGCCATAAGGAAGATGGCCTGGCTTCATGTCTTCGGACAATGCTGCCACAACCCTGGGTGCTTCTTCCAGAACCACCCACTAGTATGGCTGAGAGGCAGCCCTTGGCTCCTCCATCACGCCAACACAGCTTTGGCTCTTGCCACCACAACCACAGCCTGCCCAGGCAGGCCAACACAGGCTGTGGACACTCAGGTGTTTGGTCAGGAACTCCAACCTGCACCAGGCAACGGAGCAGACCACTGTGATCCCCTTCAGGGGCTGGGCGTATGGTGGGTGGTGGGCGTATGGCGGTGGGAGCCATGATCAAAGGCTCCCAGGAGCCTTGTTGTGCTCAAATGCCCATCAGGGGAGTGTGGTCCGCTTCCCTACCCGGTGCATCCTCAAGTGCCACAGGTTTAGGTCCCTCCCACTCCAGCCAGAGAGAATTCCTCTCCATGCCACCCACCCCTTGATTTGGTTTAGGCCAGGCCAAGGCGGGGTTAGTAGGAAGATTCCATCCAGTCATAATAACATTCAGTTTGATGTCGCTCAAATTCTAAAGCTGACTAAACTGTTCAAACAGCTTTTATGGCCTATATTGGTCTTTGTGTCCCTTGCCTTTTGTTTGAGTGACTCAGTCCTTTCCCTGCCCTTGTGCTCTCCCTATTTCCTACCTTCCTTCCTCCCTTCCTGGTTTTTCTCCTTTTCTTCTTCCTTCTTTTCTACCTCCCTCCATCCCTCCAACTTTGCCTTCCTCCCTTCCAACTTTCTCTCTCCCTTCCCTTCCTTCTCTTTTCTTGCAAGTGTTTGGGGTGAAAGTCCATGGCAGGCCAGCCCCAAGCTAGGCAAGGTCACTGCCACTGAGCTACAACATCCCCAGACCTGCTGCCACTTCCTATGCAAGTAATTTGAATTATCTCTAAAGAGAAACTCTCACATGAGTCTACTTTCAAAGTAATTTCAGAAGAGTTGCTAACATGGGCATAAATCAGTCATGACAAGTCATTTTTGAAAAGCACGGCACAGCTAATGTTCCTCAGAAGAAGGAGTTGAGAACTTTAGTTGGTTTTCAGGTCAGCATTTCTAGACTAGTACAAAGCCTCCTAATCCTGATCTCTCCTTAGTCCTATGATTTCTTTAAGTGTCCCCTTTGCTCCTGTTCATGGAGTCATGTGTACAGAAATTATACCTGGTTCTATTGAACTCTACTTAATTCTTTCTCACCTCTGTGCTCCTTTTGTCAAGTCACTCCTCAACACTTACTGTAACCCTTTCAATTTTTTGTCCATTTTCATTTAAAAAACTCTTTCAAAAATTGAACCATTTCGCATGCAGATACAGTCTTCTTGATCTGCTATTAATCCCCCACTACTGACATTGTAAGTTATTGAAATGTACACTTCCAGACCGTTTTCAGATTTTTGATTTCTGTATATCTATCTGTCTATCTATTTACAAACATAACATGGTATTCTGAGAGTATCGTTCTGCTTTTGGAGCTCTACATTGTGTTTTTCAGAAGCAGGCCTATTACACAGAGATGAATCCATGTTACCTAGATTGAGTTCAAACCGGAATGTGCACTCAGATTCCCATTATATTGTTCTACCTACTAATGGACAGTTCAGTTATATCCAGACCTCACCACCTCCCCCATTAAGTAAAACCCTTGTGAAGAGACATGTAGATGCCTTTATGAACATATTGATAATTTTTCATGGCAGTGTTTTCCAAAAACCAGTTAGTAAAATCAATTTATTCCTTTGCAGCCTGAAATTACCTTCATTCCAGTTTACTGGTATAAGAACCGCAGTATATCAGCAACAATTCTCCAATAGTAGTTCAGGCAGAAGTCATTCTAGATAACAATCAGTGCCGGATCCTCCATGTATTTTACACAGCCCATGACAGGGGACATCCGTCCACTCGTTTAGAACAACTGATGTTTTACGCTGGCCATTTAGGTTTATTTAAAGGATTGGTTAGAAAACAGGTGAGACAGACTGATTAGATTCAGTATGTATGTTGGCTTTGTTTTTCTAGGCCTGAATTTTTCACATTTCAATTAATTGTAGGTTAAGTAGCAGGCAGATTCTTCACTGGGCTTCAAATGTGATAAAGTTGCTTCTTAATTTTAAGAAGGCCGTTGCAATCCTGCATTTATTTTACACCTCAGTGCTTGTTTTACACACAAGCACACACGCCCAAACACCACACACACCAACAAACACACAAACACATAATTAGAGCACATTTAACACTCAAATAAAGCTTTACCTACTAATTCATAACTAGGGTATTTTTTTAATAAGTATTGTGTCTTGGTCTCTACTGGGGAAACATTGTTCAATGTGAGTTCTCTGGTTTGTTGCAGGGCAGTGAATGTTCACTTGTTGGCAATGATATAGAAATGGGGAGTAAGAGTTTAAAAGTTTTTACAGTAGGTAGGCAGAGTCAGAGTATGGAATCTAAGAATAAGAAATTGGGGAATTTCCTCTTTGTTTCTTCATTTCAATCTCCTAATAATTCATGTATATTTTCCAAAAGTCTCCCAGAAAACAAGGACTAGGTCAATCCACATATCAGTGAACCATAGTAGAATGCGATTCTGAATTTCATATAAACAGTCATAAAATCCAAAAGACAGGTGCTGGGGTTTTGGCTCAGCACTAGAGTGCTGGCTTCACACTTTCAAAGGTCCTGAGTTGGATCCCCAACACCATGTGTGAAAGGAATGAATGAACCAATGCATGAGTGTATGATGAATGTATTAAAGGTATCAGGAGGAGGAGGAAGAGGAGGAGGAGGAGGAGAAATAGAAGAAGATGATGAGTAATTTGACAGAAGGGAAAAAGGGGAGGAGAGTGAGTTTAAAGTGTTTTTTCCAATTCCCAAACGTTCAATTACAGCAGACGGGATAGAGAGAGAAGATGGGAGGGCAGGAGAGGGGATATAGTAGAGGCCAGAAAAGGTAGCAGAATACAACAGTTACTAATATGGCATTTTGTAAAAACGTGGATGTGTAAACAATGTGATTGTGCAATCTGAATATGGGGTCAAAATGGGAGTTCATAACTCACTTGAGTCTAATGTAGGAAATATGGTATCTCAAGAGCTATGTAAGGTTTTAAGCAACCAATATAAAAAAGAGGTCTTCATTTTTCTTTGTAGTTGAGATCTCCTGTTTCCGTGACATGTTGAGTTGTGTTCTCTCCTTTAGTCCTCCCATGCTCTAGTTATTCTGATTTTAAAAAACTAGCTGAAATGCCCAACCAGTCTCTAAATCAGTGACACTTTTTCATTAAGCCTAAAGTCACTTTACATTTGCTACAGTCATACTAAATACACTTCTTTGTTGGGAGTTTAAAAGATATTTCCATCAGCTAGATTACAAGTACCTAGAACTCCCATTCTTGTTTATGTAAGAGTGGCTTCATCAGATTAAATGCTGTTCTCTGGAATGACATAAAATAGGAATAATTTACTCATAAGATTCCTACGTAAACCATCTTTATTTACAAAATAGTATCTTAAGGATTATTGTTTCATTGAGCTTCAATTGGAGCCAAAGTATAGTCAATTACTGAAGTAAAAGCAGTTACTTAAAAACTAAAAATGAGAGATAAGTCAAATTACATTTGAAGAGAGAGCAACAGCATGAGGTTTCTTGTTTGGTTCTGGATGTTGAGTAACAGGCTCATTTGCAGGTGGAAGGAACCCTTCAGGGAACTCACTTGTACTTTCAGAATGGGGGTGTAGAGGGCTGAATTCCAGCTCTTGGGGGAAGATTGTGAGGAAAACCCCCTCCCTGCATAGACACTTCGCATTGGAAATGGAGTGGGTGGCGGGTCAGGTGGAACATAATCTCCAGGTTCCCAGACAAGTTTCCTGGGAGAGGTGGAGGAAAAAAAAGGTCCTCTTCTCATGAACTGACTCCTTGGGTCAACTGGAAGCAAGGCACCTCTGACTGGAGGGAAAGGTGCCAACACAGAGCCAGAGCCAGTTGCTTGGTTTTCAGCATGGAGAGGTGAATCAGGCACATCAGAGTCCAAAGGAGGCATATTAGGAATTCTGTGTTCTGCTGGTCCCGATGCTCTACCACAATTTGAGTAAAACCTATCTTGCCTTTGTAGAGGAAGACGTGCATCAGAAGAATATGGTTGGCCTGGCGGAGGGATCATCAGCCTGCTGGCCTGTTCCCCTGGAGGAGAGAGGGGCCCAGTCTGAGAAGGTGCTCTCTGAAAATCAGTGAACTTATGACAGCTGGATTCTCTTCCTTTACTGCTAGTCGCATGGTGCAGAGGATTCTCCAGGGCCCCTTGACCCTCCTCCTCCTCCCACTGGAGTGAAAGGTGAGAGTGTGAGTGGACCACTCTTTTCCAAATGAGGAGGTCTCCTTTCAGATGAAGGGTGACCTATTGGTGAGGGCCCATTTGGAGAAGGCTTTCTGCCCATTGCTGAGTTGGAAACATCCAGTGCATCATAGGGATCTTTTTCTACAAGTTCAAATCTAAGCTCCTTCTCAGTTAATTTTTGTCTGTTGCGTGCATTTTGTTTCCTGAAATAACTGAGGTTTCTTTCAGCAATCCGAGCTGCCAACTCACTAGCATGTGCTTCTTTCTCAGAGGAAATAATCTTCCCCAGACAGGAATGAATGGTACTCTGCAATTGTTCTTCAAGATATTGGGCTCTCTTTCTGTAGGTCTCCAGCTCTTTTATTGTATGGCTCATCTTTTCTTCGACTTTGGAAAGTTTCTCCTCTTGCTCCACACGGTAGTTTTCCTCCACTCTTAATTTCCTGTGCAGTTTCATCATATTTTCTTGTTAGCGTTCCATCATGACTTTAAAGTTCTTCTGTATTGTCTCATTCTCACTTTGCAGCTGTGCATTTTCTGACTGCAAGGATGCCTGTTCAGTCTGCAGACTTTTAAGGTGTTCTGTAAGGTCTTCCGTGGTTTTCTCCACTTCAGATGAGAAAGTACATTTTTGAATTCTTCCTCCTTCCAAGATTTCTAAGGAGGCCTTTAGCTTATCACCATAAACCAGGTTCCTCAAAGCTCCTTTGGACTCATCCTCCAAGTGAGCACCAATTTCGGGTTCACTCGTCTTTCCCAGTTCCTGGTGACCACCATCCCTTTGGGCTCCCAGGCTTGGAGAAGACCTATCCATCATCTTCAGCAAGCATTCACCCAGAGACTCCATGTGATTTTCTGTGTCCCTTAGAACTTGTTCTCCAGCTACTTTAGAGTCCTCTAATATGATTTTTGCTTTATATTGGACACCTCCTTGTTCCCTCTGTGCTTCAGCTTCTCCTTGTATTGTTGGTCTCTGCGTTTGCGGAAGTAGGGATCCTTCATTCAAAACCTCTTTGATTGCCAGCTTCAGTTCTTCCTCATTCACTTGAAAGAGTCTCCAGTTTGTTTTAGCTTCAGCTATTTGTGATCTGAGGGATTCAGATTCACCTTGGAGGGACTGTATCCTTCTTGATAGGTGCGCCATCGTTTCATCCTCTTGACCATGTTGAGCCTTCTGTGCTTTGAGCTCTTCTTCTAGAAAGAGCACTTCAACGCCATGGCTGGATTCGGACCTATGCAGCTTTTCGTCGGTTGCCTCCAGCTGTCGTGCTTCCCTTGAACCCTTGTCAAACCTGCAATCCTTTAAAGGTGATTCTAAGCCTTCATGTTCTTTTTCAACAAGGCTCACTTTTTCAAGAAGTCCACATTTTGCCTCAATAAGTCCCGCAAGATTTAGAGCCAGCCTTTTTTCTCTTCCCACGTAAAGCCTGCTACGAACCGACTGAAAACCTCTCCAGAAAAGTGAGAGAACAGCGGAAAATCCAAGAGCTGTACACATCACCAACTCCCAAGGAAAGCCATAAGGAAGATGGCCTGGCTTCATGTCTTCGGACAATGCTGCCACAACCCTGGGTGCTTCTTCCAGAACCACCCACTAGTATGGCTGAGAGGCAGCCCTTGGCTCCTCCATCACGCCAACACAGCTTTGGCTCTTGCCACCACAACCACAGCCTGCCCAGGCAGGCCAACACAGGCTGTGGACACTCAGGTGTTTGGTCAGGAACTCCAACCTGCACCAGGCAACGGAGCAGACCACTGTGATCCCCTTCAGGGGCTGGGCGTATGGTGGGTGGTGGGCGTATGGCGGTGGGAGCCATGATCAAAGGCTCCCAGGAGCCTTGTTGTGCTCAAATGCCCATCAGGGGAGTGTGGTCCGCTTCCCTACCCGGTGCATCCTCAAGTGCCACAGGTTTAGGTCCCTCCCACTCCAGCCAGAGAGAATTCCTCTCCATGCCACCCACCCCTTGATTTGGTTTAGGCCAGGCCAAGGCGGGGTTAGTAGGAAGATTCCATCCAGTCATAATAACATTCAGTTTGATGTCGCTCAAATTCTAAAGCTGACTAAACTGTTCAAACAGCTTTTATGGCCTATATTGGTCTTTGTGTCCCTTGCCTTTTGTTTGAGTGACTCAGTCCTTTCCCTGCCCTTGTGCTCTCCCTATTTCCTACCTTCCTTCCTCCCTTCCTGGTTTTTCTCCTTTTCTTCTTCCTTCTTTTCTACCTCCCTCCATCCCTCCAACTTTGCCTTCCTCCCTTCCAACTTTCTCTCTCCCTTCCCTTCCTTCTCTTTTCTTGCAAGTGTTTGGGGTGAAAGTCCATGGCAGGCCAGCCCCAAGCTAGGCAAGGTCACTGCCACTGAGCTACAACATCCCCAGACCTGCTGCCACTTCCTATGCAAGTAATTTGAATTATCTCTAAAGAGAAACTCTCACATGAGTCTACTTTCAAAGTAATTTCAGAAGAGTTGCTAACATGGGCATAAATCAGTCATGACAAGTCATTTTTGAAAAGCACGGCACAGCTAATGTTCCTCAGAAGAAGGAGTTGAGAACTTTAGTTGGTTTTCAGGTCAGCATTTCTAGACTAGTACAAAGCCTCCTAATCCTGATCTCTCCTTAGTCCTATGATTTCTTTAAGTGTCCCCTTTGCTCCTGTTCATGGAGTCATGTGTACAGAAATTATACCTGGTTCTATTGAACTCTACTTAATTCTTTCTCACCTCTGTGCTCCTTTTGTCAAGTCACTCCTCAACACTTACTGTAACCCTTTCAATTTTTTGTCCATTTTCATTTAAAAAACTCTTTCAAAAATTGAACCATTTCGCATGCAGATACAGTCTTCTTGATCTGCTATTAATCCCCCACTACTGACATTGTAAGTTATTGAAATGTACACTTCCAGACCGTTTTCAGATTTTTGATTTCTGTATATCTATCTGTCTATCTATTTACAAACATAACATGGTATTCTGAGAGTATCGTTCTGCTTTTGGAGCTCTACATTGTGTTTTTCAGAAGCAGGCCTATTACACAGAGATGAATCCATGTTACCTAGATTGAGTTCAAACCGGAATGTGCACTCAGATTCCCATTATATTGTTCTACCTACTAATGGACAGTTCAGTTATATCCAGACCTCACCACCTCCCCCATTAAGTAAAACCCTTGTGAAGAGACATGTAGATGCCTTTATGAACATATTGATAATTTTTCATGGCAGTGTTTTCCAAAAACCAGTTAGTAAAATCAATTTATTCCTTTGCAGCCTGAAATTACCTTCATTCCAGTTTACTGGTATAAGAACCGCAGTATATCAGCAACAATTCTCCAATAGTAGTTCAGGCAGAAGTCATTCTAGATAACAATCAGTGCCGGATCCTCCATGTATTTTACACAGCCCATGACAGGGGACATCCGTCCACTCGTTTAGAACAACTGATGTTTTACGCTGGCCATTTAGGTTTATTTAAAGGATTGGTTAGAAAACAGGTGAGACAGACTGATTAGATTCAGTATGTATGTTGGCTTTGTTTTTCTAGGCCTGAATTTTTCACATTTCAATTAATTGTAGGTTAAGTAGCAGGCAGATTCTTCACTGGGCTTCAAATGTGATAAAGTTGCTTCTTAATTTTAAGAAGGCCGTTGCAATCCTGCATTTATTTTACACCTCAGTGCTTGTTTTACACACAAGCACACACGCCCAAACACCACACACACCAACAAACACACAAACACATAATTAGAGCACATTTAACACTCAAATAAAGCTTTACCTACTAATTCATAACTAGGGTATTTTTTTAATAAGTATTGTGTCTTGGTCTCTACTGGGGAAACATTGTTCAATGTGAGTTCTCTGGTTTGTTGCAGGGCAGTGAATGTTCACTTGTTGGCAATGATATAGAAATGGGGAGTAAGAGTTTAAAAGTTTTTACAGTAGGTAGGCAGAGTCAGAGTATGGAATCTAAGAATAAGAAATTGGGGAATTTCCTCTTTGTTTCTTCATTTCAATCTCCTAATAATTCATGTATATTTTCCAAAAGTCTCCCAGAAAACAAGGACTAGGTCAATCCACATATCAGTGAACCATAGCAGAATGCGATTCTGAATTTCATATAAACAGTCATAAAATCCAAAAGACAGGTGCTGGGGATTTGGCTCAGCACTAGAGTGCTGGCTTCACACTTTCAAAGGTCCTGAGTTGGATCCCCAACACCATGTGTGAAAGGAATGAATGAACCAATGCATGAGTGTATGATGAATGAATTAAAGGTATCAGGAGGAGGAGGAAGAGGAGGAGGAGGAGGAGGAGGAGAAATAGAAGAAGATGATGAGTAATTTGACAGAAGGGAAAAAGGGGAGGAGAGTGAGTTTAAAGTGTGGTTTCCAATTCCCAAACGTTCAATTACAGCAGACGGGATAGAGAGAGAAGATGGGAGGGCAGGAGAGGGGATATAGTAGAGGCCAGAAAAGGTAGCAGAATACAACAGTTACTAACATGGCATTTTGTAAAAACGTGGATGTGTAAACAATGTGATTGTGCAATCTGAATATGGGGTCAAAATGGGAGTTCATAACTCACTTGAGTCTAATGTAGGAAATATGGTATCTCAAGAGCTATGTAAGGTTTTAAGCAACCAATATAAAAAAGAGGTCTTCATTTTTCTTTGTATTTGAGATCTCCTGTTTCTGTGACATGTTTAGTTGTGTTCTCTCCTTTAGTCCTCCCATGCTCTAGTTATTCTGATATGGAAAAACTAGCTGAAATGCCCAACCAGTCTCTAAATCAGTGACACTTTTTCATTAAGCCTAAAGTCACTTTACATTTGCTACAGTCATACTAAATACACTTCTTTGTTGGGAGTTTAAAAGATATTTCCATCAGCTAGATTACAAGTACCTAGAACTCCCATTCTTGTTTATGTAAGAGTGGCTTCATCAGATTAAATGCTGTTCTCTGGAATGACATAAAATAGGAATAATTTACTCGTAAGATTCCTACGTAAACCATCTTTATTTACAAAATAGTATCTTAAGGATTATTGTTTCATTGAGCTTCAATTGGAGCCAAAGTATAGTCAATTACTGAAGTAAAAGCAGTTACTCAAAAACTAAAAATGAGAGATAAGTCAAATTACATTTGAAGAGAGAGCAACAGCATGAGGTTTCTTGTTTGGTTCTGGATGTTGAGTAACAGGCTCATTTGCAGGTGGAAGGAACCCTTCAGGGAACTCACTTGTACTTTCAGAATGGGGGTGTAGAGGGCTGAATTCCAGCTCTTGGGGGAAGATTGTGAGGAAAACCCCCTCC
This sequence comes from Callospermophilus lateralis, assembly GCF_048772815.1. Lineage (NCBI taxonomy): Eukaryota > Metazoa > Chordata > Mammalia > Rodentia > Sciuridae > Callospermophilus > Callospermophilus lateralis. Next base: position 196,359 of record NW_027513324.1, on the reverse strand, counting down.
CTGCATAGACACTTTGCATTGGAAATGGAGTGGGTGGCGGGTCAGGTGGAACATAATCTCCAGGTTCCCAGACAAGTTTCCTGGGAGAGGTGGAGGAAAAAAAAGGTCCTCTTCTCATGAACTGACTCCTTGGGTCAACTGGAAGCAAGGCACCTCTGACTGGAGGGAAAGGTGCCAACACAGAGCCAGAGCCAGTTGCTTGGTTTTCAGCATGGAGAGGTGAATCAGGCACATCAGAGTCCAAAGGAGGCATATTAGGAATTCTGTGTTCTGCTGGTCCCGATGCTCTACCACAATTTGAGTAAAACCTATCTTGCCTTTGTAGAGGAAGACGTGCATCAGAAGAATATGGTTGGCCTGGCGGAGGGATCATCAGCCTGCTGGCCTGTTCCCCTGGAGGAGAGAGGGGCCCAGTCTGAGAAGGTGCTCTCTGAAAATCAGTGAACTTATGACAGCTGGATTCTCTTCCTTTACTGCTAGTCGCATGGTGCAGAGGATTCTCCAGGGCCCCTTGACCCTCCTCCTCCTCCCACTGGAGTGAAAGGTGAGAGTGTGAGTGGACCACTCTTTTCCAAATGAGGAGGTCTCCTTTCAGATGAAGGGTGACCTATTGGTGAGGGCCCATTTGGAGAAGGCTTTCTGCCCATTGCTGAGTTGGAAACATCCAGTGCATCATAGGGATCTTTTTCTACAAGTTCAAATCTAAGCTCCTTCTCAGTTAATTTTTGTCTGTTGCGTGCATTTTGTTTCCTGAAATAACTGAGGTTTCTTTCAGCAATCCGAGCTGCCAACTCACTAGCATGTGCTTCTTTCTCAGAGGAAATAATCTTCCCCAGACAGGAATGAATGGTACTCTGCAATTGTTCTTCAAGATATTGGGCTCTCTTTCTGTAGGTCTCCAGCTCTTTTATTGTATGGCTCATCTTTTCTTCGACTTTGGAAAGTTTCTCCTCTTGCTCCACACGGTAGTTTTCCTCCACTCTTAATTTCCTGTGCAGTTTCATCATATTTTCTTGATAGCGTTCCATCATGACTTTAAAGTTCTTCTGTATTGTCTCATTCTCACTTTGCAGCTGTGCATTTTCTGACTGCAAGGATGCCTGTTCAGTCTGCAGACTTTTAAGGTGTTCTGTAAGGTCTTCCGTGGTTTTCTCCACTTCAGATGAGAAAGTACATTTTTGAATTCTTCCTCCTTCCAAGATTTCTAAGGAGGCCTTTAGCTTATCACCATAAACCAGGTTCCTCAAAGCTCCTTTGGACTCATCCTCCAAGTGAGCACCAATTTCGGGTTCACTCGTCTTTCCCAGTTCCTGGTGACCACCATCCCTTTGGGCTCCCAGGCTTGGAGAAGACCTATCCATCATCTTCAGCAAGCATTCACCCAGAGACTCCATGTGATTTTCTGTGTCCCTTAGAACTTGTTCTCCAGCTACTTTAGAGTCCTCTAATATGATTTTTGCTTTATATTGGACACCTCCTTGTTCCCTCTGTGCTTCAGCTTCTCCTTGTATTGTTGGTCTCTGCGTTTGCGGAAGTAGGGATCCTTCATTCAAAACCTCTTTGATTGCCAGCTTCAGTTCTTCCTCATTCACTTGAAAGAGTCTCCAGTTTGTTTTAGCTTCAGCTATTTGTGATCTGAGGGATTCAGATTCACCTTGGAGGGACTGTATCCTTCTTGATAGGTGCGCCATCGTTTCATCCTCTTGACCATGTTGAGCCTTCTGTGCTTTGAGCTCTTCTTCTAGAAAGAGCACTTCAACGCCATGGCTGGATTCGGACCTATGCAGCTTTTCGTCGGTTGCCTCCAGCTGTCGTGCTTCCCTTGAACCCTTGTCAAACCTGCAATCCTTTAAAGGTGATTCTAAGCCTTCATGTTCTTTTTCAACAAGGCTCACTTTTTCAAGAAGTCCACATTTTGCCTCAATAAGTCCCGCAAGATTTAGAGCCAGCCTTTTTTCTCTTCCCACGTAAAGCCTGCTACGAACCGACTGAAAACCTCTCCAGAAAAGTGAGAGAACAGCGGAAAATCCAAGAGCTGTACACATCACCAACTCCCAAGGAAAGCCATAAGGAAGATGGCCTGGCTTCATGTCTTCGGACAATGCTGCCACAACCCTGGGTGCTTCTTCCAGAACCACCCACTAGTATGGCTGAGAGGCAGCCCTTGGCTCCTCCATCACGCCAACACAGCTTTGGCTCTTGCCACCACAACCACAGCCTGCCCAGGCAGGCCAACACAGGCTGTGGACACTCAGGTGTTTGGTCAGGAACTCCAACCTGCACCAGGCAACGGAGCAGACCACTGTGATCCCCTTCAGGGGCTGGGCGTATGGTGGGTGGTGGGCGTATGGCGGTGGGAGCCATGATCAAAGGCTCCCAGGAGCCTTGTTGTGCTCAAATGCCCATCAGGGGAGTGTGGTCCGCTTCCCTACCCGGTGCATCCTCAAGTGCCACAGGTTTAGGTCCCTCCCACTCCAGCCAGAGAGAATTCCTCTCCATGCCACCCACCCCTTGATTTGGTTTAGGCCAGGCCAAGGCGGGGTTAGTAGGAAGATTCCATCCAGTCATAATAACATTCAGTTTGATGTCGCTCAAATTCTAAAGCTGACTAAACTGTTCAAACAGCTTTTATGGCCTATATTGGTCTTTGTGTCCCTTGCCTTTTGTTTGAGTGACTCAGTCCTTTCCCTGCCCTTGTGCTCTCCCTATTTCCTACCTTCCTTCCTCCCTTCCTGGTTTTTCTCCTTTTCTTCTTCCTTCTTTTCTACCTCCCTCCATCCCTCCAACTTTGCCTTCCTCCCTTCCAACTTTCTCTCTCCCTTCCCTTCCTTCTCTTTTCTTGCAAGTGTTTGGGGTGAAAGTCCATGGCAGGCCAGCCCCAAGCTAGGCAAGGTCACTGCCACTGAGCTACAACATCCCCAGACCTGCTGCCACTTCCTATGCAAGTAATTTGAATTATCTCTAAAGAGAAACTCTCACATGAGTCTACTTTCAAAGTAATTTCAGAAGAGTTGCTAACATGGGCATAAATCAGTCATGACAAGTCATTTTTGAAAAGCACGGCACAGCTAATGTTCCTCAGAAGAAGGAGTTGAGAACTTTAGTTGGTTTTCAGGTCAGCATTTCTAGACTAGTACAAAGCCTCCTAATCCTGATCTCTCCTTAGTCCTATGATTTCTTTAAGTGTCCCCTTTGCTCCTGTTCATGGAGTCATGTGTACAGAAATTATACCTGGTTCTATTGAACTCTACTTAATTCTTTCTCACCTCTGTGCTCCTTTTGTCAAGTCACTCCTCAACACTTACTGTAACCCTTTCAATTTTTTGTCCATTTTCATTTAAAAAACTCTTTCAAAAATTGAACCATTTCGCATGCAGATACAGTCTTCTTGATCTGCTATTAATCCCCCACTACTGACATTGTAAGTTATTGAAATGTACACTTCCAGACCGTTTTCAGATTTTTGATTTCTGTATATCTATCTGTCTATCTATTTACAAACATAACATGGTATTCTGAGAGTATCGTTCTGCTTTTGGAGCTCTACATTGTGTTTTTCAGAAGCAGGCCTATTACACAGAGATGAATCCATGTTACCTAGATTGAGTTCAAACCGGAATGTGCACTCAGATTCCCATTATATTGTTCTACCTACTAATGGACAGTTCAGTTATATCCAGACCTCACCACCTCCCCCATTAAGTAAAACCCTTGTGAAGAGACATGTAGATGCCTTTATGAACATATTGATAATTTTTCATGGCAGTGTTTTCCAAAAACCAGTTAGTAAAATCAATTTATTCCTTTGCAGCCTGAAATTACCTTCATTCCAGTTTACTGGTATAAGAACCGCAGTATATCAGCAACAATTCTCCAATAGTAGTTCAGGCCGAAGTCATTCTAGATAACAATCAGTGCCGGATCCTCCATGTATTTTACACAGCCCATGACAGGGGACATCCGTCCACTCGTTTAGAACAACTGATGTTTTACGCTGGCCATTTAGGTTTATTTAAAGGATTGGTTAGAAAACAGGTGAGACAGACTGATTAGATTCAGTATGTATGTTGGCTTTGTTTTTCTAGGCCTGAATTTTTCACATTTCAATTAATTGTAGGTTAAGTAGCAGGCAGATTCTTCACTGGGCTTCAAATGTGATAAAGTTGCTTCTTAATTTTAAGAAGGCCGTTGCAATCCTGCATTTATTTTACACCTCAGTGCTTGTTTTACACACAAGCACACACGCCCAAACACCACACACACCAACAAACACACAAACACATAATTAGAGCACATTTAACACTCAAATAAAGCTTTACCTACTAATTCATAACTAGGGTATTTTTTTAATAAGTATTGTGTCTTGGTCTCTACTGGGGAAACATTGTTCAATGTGAGTTCTCTGGTTTGTTGCAGGGCAGTGAATGTTCACTTGTTGGCAATGATATAGAAATGGGGAGTAAGAGTTTAAAAGTTTTTACAGTAGGTAGGCAGAGTCAGAGTATGGAATCTAAGAATAAGAAATTGGGGAATTTCCTCTTTGTTTCTTCATTTCAATCTCCTAATAATTCATGTATATTTTCCAAAAGTCTCCCAGAAAACAAGGACTAGGTCAATCCACATATCAGTGAACCATAGTAGAATGCGATTCTGAATTTCATATAAACAGTCATAAAATCCAAAAGACAGGTGCTGGGGTTTTGGCTCAGCACTAGAGTGCTGGCTTCACACTTTCAAAGGTCCTGAGTTGGATCCCCAACACCATGTGTGAAAGGAAAGAATGAACCAATGCATGAGTGTATGATGAATGAATTAAAGGTATCAGGAGGAGGAGGAAGAGGAGGAGGAGGAGGAGAAATAGAAGAAGATGATGAGTAATTTGACAGAAGGGAAAAAGGGGAGGAGAGTGAGTTTAAAGTGTGGTTTCCAATTCCCAAACGTTCAATTACAGCAGACGGGATAGAGAGAGAAGATGGGAGGGCAGGAGAGGGGATATAGTAGAGGCCAGAAAAGGTAGCAGAATACAACAGTTACTAATATGGCATTTTGTAAAAACGTGGATGTGTAAACAATGTGATTGTGCAATCTGAATATGGGGTCAAAATGGGAGTTCATAACTCACTTGAATCTAATGTAGGAAATATGGTATCTCAAGAGCTATGTAAGGTTTTAAGCAACCAATATAAAAAAGAGGTCTTCATTTTTCTTTGTATTTGAGATCTCCTGTTTCTGTGACATGTTTAGTTGTGTTCTCTCCTTTAGTCCTCCCATGCTCTAGTTATTCTGATATGGAAAAACTAGCTGAAATGCCCAACCAGTCTCTAAATCAGTGACACTTTTTCATTAAGCCTAAAGTCACTTTACATTTGCTACAGTCATACTAAATACACTTCTTTGTTGGGAGTTTAAAAGATATTTCCATCAGCTAGATTACAAGTACCTAGAACTCCCATTCTTGTTTATGTAAGAGTGGCTTCATCAGATTAAATGCTGTTCTCTGGAATGACATAAAATAGGAATAATTTACTCGTAAGATTCCTACGTAAACCATCTTTATTTACAAAATAGTATCTTAAGGATTATTGTTTCATTGAGCTTCAATTGGAGCCAAAGTATAGTCAATTACTGAAGTAAAAGCAGTTACTCAAAAACTAAAAATGAGAGATAAGTCAAATTACATTTGAAGAGAGAGCAACAGCATGAGGTTTCTTGTTTGGTTCTGGATGTTGAGTAACAGGCTCATTTGCAGGTGGAAGGAACCCTTCAGGGAACTCACTTGTACTTTCAGAATGGGGGTGTAGAGGGCTGAATTCCAGCTCTTGGGGGAAGATTGTGAGGAAAACCCCCTCCCTGCATAGACACTTCGCATTGGAAATGGAGTGGGTGGCGGGTCAGGTGGAACATAATCTCCAGGTTCCCAGACAAGTTTCCTGGGAGAGGTGGAGGAAAAAAAAGGTCCTCTTCTCATGAACTGACTCCTTGGGTCAACTGGAAGCAAGGCACCTCTGACTGGAGGGAAAGGTGCCAACACAGAGCCAGAGCCAGTTGCTTGGTTTTCAGCATGGAGAGGTGAATCAGGCACATCAGAGTCCAAAGGAGGCATATTAGGAATTCTGTGTTCTGCTGGTCCCGATGCTCTACCACAATTTGAGTAAAACCTATCTTGCCTTTGTAGAGGAAGACGTGCATCAGAAGAATATGGTTGGCCTGGCGGAGGGATCATCAGCCTGCTGGCCTGTTCCCCTGGAGGAGAGAGGGGCCCAGTCTGAGAAGGTGCTCTCTGAAAATCAGTGAACTTATGACAGCTGGATTCTCTTCCTTTACTGCTAGTCGCATGGTGCAGAGGATTCTCCAGGGCCCCTTGACCCTCCTCCTCCTCCCACTGGAGTGAAAGGTGAGAGTGTGAGTGGACCACTCTTTTCCAAATGAGGAGGTCTCCTTTCAGATGAAGGGTGACCTATTGGTGAGGGCCCATTTGGAGAAGGCTTTCTGCCCATTGCTGAGTTGGAAACATCCAGTGCATCATAGGGATCTTTTTCTACAAGTTCAAATCTAAGCTCCTTCTCAGTTAATTTTTGTCTGTTGCGTGCATTTTGTTTCCTGAAATAACTGAGGTTTCTTTCAGCAATCCGAGCTGCCAACTCACTAGCATGTGCTTCTTTCTCAGAGGAAATAATCTTCCCCAGACAGGAATGAATGGTACTCTGCAATTGTTCTTCAAGATATTGGGCTCTCTTTCTGTAGGTCTCCAGCACTTTTATTGTATGGCTCATCTTTTCTTCGACTTTGGAAAGTTTCTCCTCTTGCTCCACATAGTAGTTTTCCTCCACTCTTAATTTCCTGTGCAGTTTCATCATATTTTCTTGATAGCGTTCCATCATGACTTTAAAGTTCTTCTGTAGGGTCTCATTCTCACTTTGCAGCTGTGCATTTTCTGACTGCAAGGATGCCTGTTCAGTCTGCAGACTTTTAAGGTGTTCTGTAAGGTCTTCCGTGGTTTTCTCCACTTCAGATGAGAAAGTACATTTTTGAATTCTTCCTCCTTCCAAGATTTCTAAGGAGGCCTTTAGCTTATCACCATAAACCAGGTTCCTCAAAGCTCCTTTGGACTCATCCTCCAAGTGAGCACCAATTTCGGGTTCACTCGTCTTTCCCAGTTCCAGGTGACCACCATCCCTTTGGGCTCCCAGGCTTGGAGAAGACCTATCCATCATCTTCAGCAAGCATTCACCCAGAGACTCCATGTGATTTTCTGTGTCCCTTAGAACTTGTTCTCCAGCTACTTTAGAGTCCTCTAATATGATTTTTGCTTTATATTGGACACCTCCTTGTTCCCTCTGTGCTTCAGCTTCTCCTTGTATTGTTGGTCTCTGCGTTTGCGGAAGTAGGGATCCTTCATTCAAAACCTCTTTGATTGCCAGCTTCAGTTCTTCCTCATTCACTTGAAAGAGTCTCCAGTTTGTTTTAGCTTCAGCTATTTGTGATCTGAGGGATTCAGATTCACCTTGGAGGGACTGTATCCTTCTTGATAGGTGCGCCATCGTTTCATCCTCTTGACCATGTTGAGCCTTCTGTGCTTTGAGCTCTTCTTCTAGAAAGAGCACTTCAACGCCATGGCTGGATTCGGACCTATGCAGCTTTTCGTCGGTTGCCTCCAGCTGTAGTGCTTCCCTTGAACCCTTCTCAAACCTGCAATCCTTTAAAGGTGATTCTAAGCCTTCATGTTCTTTTTCAACAAGGCTCACTTTTTCAAGAAGTCCACATTTTGCCTCAATAAGTCCAGCAAGATTTAGAGCCAGCCTTTTTTCTCTTCCCACGTAAAGCCTGCTACGAACCGACTGAAAACCTCTCCAGAAAAGTGAGAGAATAGCGGAAAATCCAAGAGCTGTACACATCACCAACTCCCAAGGAAAGCCATAAGGAAGATGGCCTGGCTTCATGTCTTCGGACAATGCTGCCACAACCCTGGGTGCTTCTTCCAGAACCACCCACTAGTATGGCTGAGAGGCAGCCCTTGGCTCCTCCATCACGCCAACACAGCTTTGGCTCTTGCCACCACAACCACAGCCTGCCCAGGCAGGCCAACACAGGCTGTGGACACTCAGGTGTTTGGTCAGGAACTCCAACCTGCACCAGGCAACGGAGCAGACCACTGTGATCCCCTTCAGGGGCTGGGCGTATGGTGGGTGGTGGGCGTATGGCGGTGGGAGCCATGATCAAAGGCTCCCAGGAGCCTTGTTGTGCTCAACTGCCCATCAGGGGAGTGTGGTCCGCTTCCCTACCCGGTGCATCCTCAAGTGCCACAGGTTTAGGTCCCTCCCACTCCAGCCAGAGAGAATTCCTCTCCATGCCACCCACCCCTTGATTTGGTTTAGGCCAGGCCAAGGCGGGGTTAGTAGGAAGATTCCATCCAGTCATAATAACATTCAGTTTGATGTCACTCAAATTCTAAAGCTGACTAAACTGTTCAAACAGCTTTTATGGCCTATATTGGTCTTTGTGTCCCTTGCCTTTTGTTTGAGTGACTCAGTCCTTTCCCTGCCCTTGTGCTCTCCTTATTTCCTACCTTCCTTCCTCCCTTCCTGGTTTTTCTCCTTTTCTTCTTCCTTCTTTTCTACCTCCCTCCATCCCTCCAACTTTGCCTTCCTCCCTTCCAACTTTCTCTCTCCCTTCCCTTCCTTCTCTTTTCTTGCAAGTGTTTGGGGTGAAAGTCCATGGCAGGCCAGCCCCAAGCTAGGCAAGGTCACTGCCACTGAGCTACAACATCCCCAGACCTGCTGCCACTTCCTATGCAAGTAATTTGAATTATCTCTAAAGAGAAACTCTCACATGAGTCTACTTTCAAAGTAATTTCAGAAGAGTTGCTAACATGGGCATAAATCAGTCATGACAAGTCATTTTTGAAAAGCACGGCACAGCTAATGTTCCTCAGAAGAAGGAGTTGAGAACTTTAGTTGGTTTTCAGGTCAGCATTTCTAGACTAGTACAAAGCCTCCTAATCCTGATCTCTCCTTAGTCCTATGATTTCTTTAAGTGTCCCCTTTGCTCCTGTTCATGGAGTCATGTGTACAGAAATTATACCTGGTTCTATTGAACTCTACTTAATTCTTTCTCACCTCTGTGCTCCTTTTGTCAAGTCACTCCTCAACACTTACTGTAACCCTTTCAATTTTTTGTCCGTTTTCATTTAAAAAACTCTTTCAAAAATTGAACCATTTCGCATGCAGATACAGTCTTCTTGATCTGCTATTAATCCCCCACTACTGACATTGTAAGTTATTGAAATGTACACTTCCAGACCGTTTTCAGATTTTTGATTTCTGTATATCTATCTGTCTATCTATTTACAAACATAACATGGTATTCTGAGAGTATCGTTCTGCTTTTGGAGCTCTACATTGTGTTTTTCAGAAGCAGGCCTATTACACAGAGATGAATCCATGTTACCTAGATTGAGTTCAAACCGGAATGTGCACTCAGATTCCCATTATATTGTTCTACCTACTAATGGACAGTTCAGTTATATCCAGACCTCACCACCTCCCCCATTAAGTAAAACCCTTGTGAAGAGACATGTAGATGCCTTTATGAACATATTGATAATTTTTCATGGCAGTGTTTTCCAAAAACCAGTTAGTAAAATCAATTTATTCCTTTGCAGCCTGAAATTACCTTCATTCCAGTTTACTGGTATAAGAACCGCAGTATATCAGCAACAATTCTCCAATAGTAGTTCAGGCCGAAGTCATTCTAGATAACAATCAGTGCCGGATCCTCCATGTATTTTACACAGCCCATGACAGGGGACATCCGTCCACTCGTTTAGAACAACTGATGTTTTACGCTGGCCATTTAGGTTTATTTAAAGGATTGGTTAGAAAACAGGTGAGACAGACTGATTAGATTCAGTATGTATGTTGGCTTTGTTTTTCTAGGCCTGAATTTTTCACATTTCAATTAATTGTAGGTTAAGTAGCAGGCAGATTCTTCACTGGGCTTCAAATGTGATAAAGTTGCTTCTTAATTTTAAGAAGGCCGTTGCAATCCTGCATTTATTTTACACCTCAGTGCTTGTTTTACACACAAGCACACACGCCCAAACACCACACACACCAACAAACACACAAACACATAATTAGAGCACATTTAACACTCAAATAAAGCTTTACCTACTAATTCATAACTAGGGTATTTTTTTAATAAGTATTGTGTCTTGGTCTCTACTGGGGAAACATTGTTCAATGTGAGTTCTCTGGTTTGTTGCAGGGCAGTGAATGTTCACTTGTTGGCAATGATATAGAAATGGGGAGTAAGAGTTTAAAAGTTTTTACAGTAGGTAGGCAGAGTCAGAGTATGGAATCTAAGAATAAGAAATTGGGGAATTTCCTCTTTGTTTCTTCATTTCAATCTCCTAATAATTCATGTATATTTTCCAAAAGTCTCCCAGAAAACAAGGACTAGGTCAATCCACATATCAGTGAACCATAGCAGAATGCGATTCTGAATTTCATATAAACAGTCATAAAATCCAAAAGACAGGTGCTGGGGATTTGGCTCAGCACTAGAGTGCTGGCTTCACACTTTCAAAGGTCCTGAGTTGGATCCCCAACACCATGTGTGAAAGGAAAGAATGAACCAATGCATGAGTGTATGATGAATGAATTAAAGGTATCAGGAGGAGGAGGAAGAGGAGGAGGAGGAGGAGAAATAGAAGAAGATGATGAGTAATTTGACAGAAGGGAAAAAGGGGAGGAGAGTGAGTTTAAAGTGTGGTTTCCAATTCCCAAACGTTCAATTACAGCAGACGGGATAGAGAGAGAAGATGGGAGGGCAGGAGAGGGGATATAGTAGAGGCCAGAAAAGGTAGCAGAATACAACAGTTACTAATATGGCATTTTGTAAAAACGTGGATGTGTAAACAATGTGATTGTGCAATCTGAATATGGGGTCAAAATGGGAGTTCATAACTCACTTGAATCTAATGTAGGAAATATGGTATCTCAAGAGCTATGTAAGGTTTTAAGCAACCAATATAAAAAAGAGGTCTTCATTTTTCTTTGTATTTGAGATCTCCTGTTTCTGTGACATGTTTAGTTGTGTTCTCTCCTTTAGTCCTCCCATGCTCTAGTTATTCTGATATGGAAAAACTAGCTGAAATGCCCAACCAGTCTCTAAATCAGTGACACTTTTTCATTAAGCCTAAAGTCACTTTACATTTGCTACAGTCATACTAAATACACTTCTTTGTTGGGAGTTTAAAAGATATTTCCATCAGCTAGATTACAAGTACCTAGAACTCCCATTCTTGTTTATGTAAGAGTGGCTTCATCAGATTAAATGCTGTTCTCTGGAATGACATAAAATAGGAATAATTTACTCGTAAGATTCCTACGTAAACCATCTTTATTTACAAAATAGTATCTTAAGGATTATTGTTTCATTGAGCTTCAATTGGAGCCAAAGTATAGTCAATTACTGAAGTAAAAGCAGTTACTCAAAAACTAAAAATGAGAGATAAGTCAAATTACATTTGAAGAGAGAGCAACAGCATGAGGTTTCTTGTTTGGTTCTGGATGTTGAGTAACAGGCTCATTTGCAGGTGGAAGGAACCCTTCAGGGAACTCACTTGTACTTTCAGAATGGGGGTGTAGAGGGCTGAATTCCAGCTCTTGGGGGAAGATTGTGAGGAAAACCCCCTCCCTGCATAGACACTTCGCATTGGAAATGGAGTGGGTGGCGGGTCAGGTGGAACATAATCTCCAGGTTCCCAGACAAGTTTCCTGGGAGAGGTGGAGGAAAAAAAAGGTCCTCTTCTCATGAACTGACTCCTTGGGTCAACTGGAAGCAAGGCACCTCTGACTGGAGGGAAAGGTGCCAACACAGAGCCAGAGCCAGTTGCTTGGTTTTCAGCATGGAGAGGTGAATCAGGCACATCAGAGTCCAAAGGAGGCATATTAGGAATTCTGTGTTCTGCTGGTCCCGATGCTCTACCACAATTTGAGTAAAACCTATCTTGCCTTTGTAGAGGAAGACGTGCATCAGAAGAATATGGTTGGCCTGGCGGAGGGATCATCAGCCTGCTGGCCTGTTCCCCTGGAGGAGAGAGGGGCCCAGTCTGAGAAGGTGCTCTCTGAAAATCAGTGAACTTATGACAGCTGGATTCTCTTCCTTTACTGCTAGTCGCATGGTGCAGAGGATTCTCCAGGGCCCCTTGACCCTCCTCCTCCTCCCACTGGAGTGAAAGGTGAGAGTGTGAGTGGACCACTCTTTTCCAAATGAGGAGGTCTCCTTTCAGATGAAGGGTGACCTATTGGTGAGGGCCCATTTGGAGAAGGCTTTCTGCCCATTGCTGAGTTGGAAACATCCAGTGCATCATAGGGATCTTTTTCTACAAGTTCAAATCTAAGCTCCTTCTCAGTTAATTTTTGTCTGTTGCGTGCATTTTGTTTCCTGAAATAACTGAGGTTTCTTTCAGCAATCCGAGCTGCCAACTCACTAGCATGTGCTTCTTTCTCAGAGGAAATAATCTTCCCCAGACAGGAATGAATGGTACTCTGCAATTGTTCTTCAAGATATTGGGCTCTCTTTCTGTAGGTCTCCAGCACTTTTATTGTATGGCTCATCTTTTCTTCGACTTTGGAAAGTTTCTCCTCTTGCTCCACATAGTAGTTTTCCTCCACTCTTAATTTCCTGTGCAGTTTCATCATATTTTCTTGATAGCGTTCCATCATGACTTTAAAGTTCTTCTGTAGGGTCTCATTCTCACTTTGCAGCTGTGCATTTTCTGACTGCAAGGATGCCTGTTCAGTCTGCAGACTTTTAAGGTGTTCTGTAAGGTCTTCCGTGGTTTTCTCCACTTCAGATGAGAAAGTACATTTTTGAATTCTTCCTCCTTCCAAGATTTCTAAGGAGGCCTTTAGCTTATCACCATAAACCAGGTTCCTCAAAGCTCCTTTGGACTCATCCTCCAAGTGAGCACCAATTTCGGGTTCACTCGTCTTTCCCAGTTCCAGGTGACCACCATCCCTTTGGGCTCCCAGGCTTGGAGAAGACCTATCCATCATCTTCAGCAAGCATTCACCCAGAGACTCCATGTGATTTTCTGTGTCCCTTAGAACTTGTTCTCCAGCTACTTTAGAGTCCTCTAATATGATTTTTGCTTTATATTGGACACCTCCTTGTTCCCTCTGTGCTTCAGCTTCTCCTTGTATTGTTGGTCTCTGCGTTTGCGGAAGTAGGGATCCTTCATTCAAAACCTCTTTGATTGCCAGCTTCAGTTCTTCCTCATTCACTTGAAAGAGTCTCCAGTTTGTTTTAGCTTCAGCTATTTGTGATCTGAGGGATTCAGATTCACCTTGGAGGGACTGTATCCTTCTTGATAGGTGCGCCATCGTTTCATCCTCTTGACCATGTTGAGCCTTCTGTGCTTTGAGCTCTTCTTCTAGAAAGAGCACTTCAACGCCATGGCTGGATTCGGACCTATGCAGCTTTTCGTCGGTTGCCTCCAGCTGTAGTGCTTCCCTTGAACCCTTCTCAAACCTGCAATCCTTTAAAGGTGATTCTAAGCCTTCATGTTCTTTTTCAACAAGGCTCACTTTTTCAAGAAGTCCACATTTTGCCTCAATAAGTCCAGCAAGATTTAGAGCCAGCCTTTTTTCTCTTCCCACGTAAAGCCTGCTACGAACCGACTGAAAACCTCTCCAGAAAAGTGAGAGAATAGCGGAAAATCCAAGAGCTGTACACATCACCAACTCCCAAGGAAAGCCATAAGGAAGATGGCCTGGCTTCATGTCTTCGGACAATGCTGCCACAACCCTGGGTGCTTCTTCCAGAACCACCCACTAGTATGGCTGAGAGGCAGCCCTTGGCTCCTCCATCACGCCAACACAGCTTTGGCTCTTGCCACCACAACCACAGCCTGCCCAGGCAGGCCAACACAGGCTGTGGACACTCAGGTGTTTGGTCAGGAACTCCAACCTGCACCAGGCAACGGAGCAGACCACTGTGATCCCCTTCAGGGGCTGGGCGTATGGTGGGTGGTGGGCGTATGGCGGTGGGAGCCATGATCAAAGGCTCCCAGGAGCCTTGTTGTGCTCAACTGCCCATCAGGGGAGTGTGGTCCGCTTCCCTACCCGGTGCATCCTCAAGTGCCACAGGTTTAGGTCCCTCCCACTCCAGCCAGAGAGAATTCCTCTCCATGCCACCCACCCCTTGATTTGGTTTAGGCCAGGCCAAGGCGGGGTTAGTAGGAAGATTCCATCCAGTCATAATAACATTCAGTTTGATGTCACTCAAATTCTAAAGCTGACTAAACTGTTCAAACAGCTTTTATGGCCTATATTGGTCTTTGTGTCCCTTGCCTTTTGTTTGAGTGACTCAGTCCTTTCCCTGCCCTTGTGCTCTCCTTATTTCCTACCTTCCTTCCTCCCTTCCTGGTTTTTCTCCTTTTCTTCTTCCTTCTTTTCTACCTCCCTCCATCCCTCCAACTTTGCCTTCCTCCCTTCCAACTTTCTCTCTCCCTTCCCTTCCTTCTCTTTTCTTGCAAGTGTTTGGGGTGAAAGTCCATGGCAGGCCAGCCCCAAGCTAGGCAAGGTCACTGCCACTGAGCTACAACATCCCCAGACCTGCTGCCACTTCCTATGCAAGTAATTTGAATTATCTCTAAAGAGAAACTCTCACATGAGTCTACTTTCAAAGTAATTTCAGAAGAGTTGCTAACATGGGCATAAATCAGTCATGACAAGTCATTTTTGAAAAGCACGGCACAGCTAATGTTCCTCAGAAGAAGGAGTTGAGAACTTTAGTTGGTTTTCAGGTCAGCATTTCTAGACTAGTACAAAGCCTCCTAATCCTGATCTCTCCTTAGTCCTATGATTTCTTTAAGTGTCCCCTTTGCTCCTGTTCATGGAGTCATGTGTACAGAAATTATACCTGGTTCTATTGAACTCTACTTAATTCTTTCTCACCTCTGTGCTCCTTTTGTCAAGTCACTCCTCAACACTTACTGTAACCCTTTCAATTTTTTGTCCGTTTTCATTTAAAAAACTCTTTCAAAAATTGAACCATTTCGCATGCAGATACAGTCTTCTTGATCTGCTATTAATCCCCCACTACTGACATTGTAAGTTATTGAAATGTACACTTCCAGACCGTTTTCAGATTTTTGATTTCTGTATATCTATCTGTCTATCTATTTACAAACATAACATGGTATTCTGAGAGTATCGTTCTGCTTTTGGAGCTCTACATTGTGTTTTTCAGAAGCAGGCCTATTACACAGAGATGAATCCATGTTACCTAGATTGAGTTCAAACCGGAATGTGCACTCAGATTCCCATTATATTGTTCTACCTACTAATGGACAGTTCAGTTATATCCAGACCTCACCACCTCCCCCATTAAGTAAAACCCTTGTGAAGAGACATGTAGATGCCTTTATGAACATATTGATAATTTTTCATGGCAGTGTTTTCCAAAAACCAGTTAGTAAAATCAATTTATTCCTTTGCAGCCTGAAATTACCTTCATTCCAGTTTACTGGTATAAGAACCGCAGTATATCAGCAACAATTCTCCAATAGTAGTTCAGGCCGAAGTCATTCTAGATAACAATCAGTGCCGGATCCTCCATGTATTTTACACAGCCCATGACAGGGGACATCCGTCCACTCGTTTAAAACAACTGATGTTTTACGCTGGCCATTTAGGTTTATTTAAAGGATTGGTTAGAAAACAGGTGAGACAGACTGATTAGATTCAGTATGTATGTTGGCTTTGTTTTTCTAGGCCTGAATTTTTCACATTTCAATTAATTGTAGGTTAAGTAGCAGGCAGATTCTTCACTGGGCTTCAAATGTGATAAAGTTGCTTCTTATTTTTAAGAAGGCCGTTGCAATCCTGCATTTATTTTACACCTCAGTGCTTGTTTTACACACAAGCACACACGCCCACACACCACACACACCAACAAACACACAAACACATAATTAGAGCACATTTAACACTCAAATAAAGCTTTACCTACTAATTCATAACTAGGGTATTTTTTTAATAAGTATTGTGTCTTGGTCTCTACTGGGGAAACATTGTTCAATGTGAGTTCTCTGGTTTGTTGCAGGGCAGTGAATGTTCACTTGTTGGCAATGATATAGAAATGGGGAGTAAGAGTTTAAAAGTTTTTACAGTAGGTAGGCAGAGTCAGAGTATGGAATCTAAGAATAAGAAATTGGGGAATTTCCTCTTTGTTTCTTCATTTCAATCTCCTAATAATTCATGTATATTTTCCAAAAGTCTCTCAGAAAACAAGGACTAGGTCAATCCACATATCAGTGAACCATAGCAGAATGCGATTCTGAATTTCATATAAACAGTCATAAAATCCAAAAGACAGGTGCTGGGGATTTGGCTCAGCACTAGAGTGCTGGCTTCACACTTTCAAAGGTCCTGAGTTGGATCCCCAACACCATGTGTGAAAGGAATGAATGAACCAATGCATGAGTGTATGATGAATGAATTAAAGGTATCAGGAGGAGGAGGAAGAGGAGGAGGAGGAGGAGGAGGAGAAATAGAAGAAGATGATGAGTAATTTGACAGAAGGGAAAAAGGGGAGGAGAGTGAGTTTAAAGTGTGGTTTCCAATTCCCAAACGTTCAATTACAGCAGACGGGATAGAGAGAGAAGATGGGAGGGCAGGAGAGGGGATATAGTAGAGGCCAGAAAAGGTAGCAGAATACAACAGTTACTAATATGGCATTTTGTAAAAACGTGGATGTGTAAACAATGTGATTGTGCAATCTGAATATGGGGTCAAAATGGGAGTTCATAACTCACTTGAGTCTAATGTAGGAAATATGGTATCTCAAGAGCTATGTAAGGTTTTAAGCAACCAATATAAAAAAGAGGTCTTCATTTTTCTTTGTATTTGAGATCTCCTGTTTCTGTGACATGTTTAGTTTTGTTCTCTCCTTTAGTCCTCCCATGCTCTAGTTATTCTGATATGGAAAAACTAGCTGAAATGCCCAACCAGTCTCTAAATCAGTGACACTTTTTCATTAAGCCTAAAGTCACTTTACATTTGCTACAGTCATACTAAATACACTTCTTTGTTGGGAGTTTAAAAGATATTTCCATCAGCTAGATTACAAGTACCTAGAACTCCCATTCTTGTTTATGTAAGAGTGGCTTCATCAGATTAAATGCTGTTCTCTGGAATGACATAAAATAGGAATAATTTACTCGTAAGATTCCTACGTAAACCATCTTTATTTACAAAATAGTATCTTAAGGATTATTGTTTCATTGAGCTTCAATTGGAGCCAAAGTATAGTCAATTACTGAAGTAAAAGCAGTTACTCAAAAACTAAAAATGAGAGATAAGTCAAATTACATTTGAAGAGAGAGCAACAGCATGAGGTTTCTTGTTTGGTTCTGGATGTTGAGTAACAGGCTCATTTGCAGGTGGAAGGAACCCTTCAGGGAACTCACTTGTACTTTCAGAATGGGGGTGTAGAGGGCTGAATTCCAGCTCTTGGGGGAAGATTGTGAGGAAAACCCCCTCCCTGCATAGACACTTCGCATTGGAAATGGAGTGGGTGGCGGGTCAGGTGGAACATAATCTCCAGGTTCCCAGACAAGTTTCCTGGGAGAGGTGGAGGAAAAAAAAGGTCCTCTTCTCATGAACTGACTCCTTGGGTCAACTGGAAGCAAGGCACCTCTGACTGGAGGGAAAGGTGCCAACACAGAGCCAGAGCCAGTTGCTTGGTTTTCAGCATGGAGAGGTGAATCAGGCACATCAGAGTCCAAAGGAGGCATATTAGGAATTCTGTGTTCTGCTGGTCCCGATGCTCTACCACAATTTGAGTGAAACCTATCTTGCCTTTGTAGAGGAAGACGTGCATCAGAAGAATATGGTTGGCCTGGCGGAGGGATCATCAGCCTGCTGGCCTGTTCCCCTGGAGGAGAGAGGGGCCCAGTCTGAGAAGGTGCTCTCTGAAAATCAGTGAACTTATGACAGCTGGATTCTCTTCCTTTACTGCTAGTCGCATGGTGCAGAGGATTCTCCAGGGCCCCTTGACCCTCCTCCTCCTCCCACTGGAGTGAAAGGTGAGAGTGTGAGTGGACCACTCTTTTCCAAATGAGGAGGTCTCCTTTCAGATGAAGGGTGACCTATTGGTGAGGGCCCATTTGGAGAAGGCTTTCTGCCCATTGCTGAGTTGGAAACATCCAGTGCATCATAGGGATCTTTTTCTACAAGTTCAAATCTAAGCTCCTTCTCAGTTAATTTTTGTCTGTTGCGTGCATTTTGTTTCCTGAAATAACTGAGGTTTCTTTCAGCAATCCGAGCTGCCAACTCACTAGCATGTGCTTCTTTCTCAGAGGAAATAATCTTCCCCAGACAGGAATGAATGGTACTCTGCAATTGTTCTTCAAGATATTGGGCTCTCTTTCTGTAGGTCTCCAGCTCTTTTATTGTATGGCTCATCTTTTCTTCGACTTTGGAAAGTTTCTCCTCTTGCTCCACACGGTAGTTTTCCTCCACTCTTAATTTCCTGTGCAGTTTCATCATATTTTCTTGATAGCGTTCCATCATGACTTTAAAGTTCTTCTGTAGGGTCTCATTCTCACTTTGCAGCTGTGCATTTTCTGACTGCAAGGATGCCTGTTCAGTCTGCAGACTTTTAAGGTGTTCTGTAAGGTCTTCCGTGGTTTTCTCCACTTCAGATGAGAAAGTACATTTTTGAATTCTTCCTCCTTCCAAGATTTCTAAGGAGGCCTTTAGCTTATCACCATAAACCAGGTTCCTCAAAGCTCCTTTGGACTCATCCTCCAAGTGAGCACCAATTTCGGGTTCACTCGTCTTTCCCAGTTCCAGGTGACCACCATCCCTTTGGGCTCCCAGGCTTGGAGAAGACCTATCCATCATCTTCAGCAAGCATTCACCCAGAGACTCCATGTGATTTTCTGTGTCCCTTAGAACTTGTTCTCCAGCTACTTTAGAGTCCTCTAATATGATTTTTGCTTTATATTGGACACCTCCTTGTTCCCTCTGTGCTTCAGCTTCTCCTTGTATTGTTGGTCTCTGCGTTTGCGGAAGTAGGGATCCTTCATTCAAAACCTCTTTGATTGCCAGCTTCAGTTCTTCCTCATTCACTTGAAAGAGTCTCCAGTTTGTTTTAGCTTCAGCTATTTGTGATCTGAGGGATTCAGATTCACCTTGGAGGGACTGTATCCTACTTGATAGGTGCACCATCGTTTCATCCTCTTGACCATGTTGAGCCTTCTGTGCTTTGAGCTCTTCTTCTAGAAAGAGCACTTCAACGCCATGGCTGGATTCGGACCTATGCAGCTTTTCGTCGGTTGCCTCCAGCTGTCGTGCTTCCCTTGAACCCTTCTCAAACCTGCAATCCTTTAAAGATGATTCTAAGCCTTCATGTTCTTTTTCAACAAGGCTCACTTTTTCAAGAAGTCCACATTTTGCCTCAATAAGTCCAGCAAGATTTAGAGCCAGCCTTTTTTCTCTTCCCACGTAAAGCCTGCTACGAACCGACTGAAAACCTCTCCAGAAAAGTGAGAGAACAGCGGAAAATCCAAGAGCTGTACACATCACCAACTCCCAAGGAAAGCCATAAGGAAGATGGCCTGGCTTCATGTCTTCGGACAATGCTGACACAACCCTGGGTGCTTCTTCCAGAACCACCCACTAGTATGGCTGAGAGGCAGCCCTTGGCTCCTCCATCACGCCAACACAGCTTTGGCTCTTGCCACCACAACCACAGCCTGCCCAGGCAGGCCAACACAGGCTGTGGACACTCAGGTGTTTGGTCAGGAACTCCAACCTGCACCAGGCAACGGAGCAGACCACTGTGATCCCCTTCAGGGGCTGGGCGTATGGTGGGTGGTGGGCGTATGGCGGTGGGAGCCATGATCAAAGGCTCCCAGGAGCCTTGTTGTGCTCAACTGCCCATCAGGGGAGTGTGGTCCGCTTCCCTACCCGGTGCATCCTCAAGTGCCACAGGTTTAGGTCCCTCCCACTCCAGCCAGAGAGAATTCCTCTCCATGCCACCCACCCCTTGATTTGGTTTAGGCCAGGCCAAGGCGGGGTTAGTAGGAAGATTCCATCCAGTCATAATAACATTCAGTTTGATGTCACTCAAATTCTAAAGCTGACTAAACTGTTCAAACAGATTTTATGGCCTATATTGGTCTTTGTGTCCCTTGCCTTTTGTTTGAGTGACTCAGTCCTTTCCCTGCCCTTGTGCTCTCCCTATTTCCTACCTTCCTTCCTCCCTTCCTGGTTTTTCTCCTTTTCTTCTTCCTTCTTTTCTACCTCCCTCCATCCCTCCAACTTTGCCTTCCTCCCTTCCAACTTTCTCTCTCCCTTCCCTTCCTTCTCTTTTCTTGCAAGTGTTTGGGGTGAAAGTCCATGGCAGGCCAGCCCCAAGCTAGGCAAGGTCACTGCCACTGAGCTACAACATCCCCAGACCTGCTGCCACTTCCTATGCAAGTAATTTGAATTATCTCTAAAGAGAAACTCTCACATGAGTCTACTTTCAAAGTAATTTCAGAAGAGTTGCTAACATGGGCATAAATCAGTCATGACAAGTCATTTTTGAAAAGCACGGCACAGCTAATGTTCCTCAGAAGAAGGAGTTGAGAACTTTAGTTGGTTTTCAGGTCAGCATTTCTAGACTAGTACAAAGCCTCCTAATCCTGATCTCTCCTTAGTCCTATGATTTCTTTAAGTGTCCCCTTTGCTCCTGTTCATGGAGTCATGTGTACAGAAATTATACCTGGTTCTATTGAACTCTACTTAATTCTTTCTCACCTCTGTGCTCCTTTTGTCAAGTCACTCCTCAACACTTACTGTAACCCTTTCAATTTTTTGTCCATTTTCATTTAAAAAACTCTTTCAAAAATTGAACCATTTCGCATGCAGATACAGTCTTCTTGATCTGCTATTAATCCCCCACTACTGACATTGTAAGTTATTGAAATGTACACTTCCAGACCGTTTTCAGATTTTTGATTTCTGTATATCTATCTGTCTATCTATTTACAAACATAACATGGTATTCTGAGAGTATCGTTCTGCTTTTGGAGCTCTACATTGTGTTTTTCAGAAGCAGGCCTATTACACAGAGATGAATCCATGTTACCTAGATTGAGTTCAAACCGGAATGTGCACTCAGATTCCCATTATATTGTTCTACCTACTAATGGACAGTTCAGTTATATCCAGACCTCACCACCTCCCCCATTAAGTAAAACCCTTGTGAAGAGACATGTAGATGCCTTTATGAACATATTGATAATTTTTCATGGCAGTGTTTTCCAAAAACCAGTTAGTAAAATCAATTTATTCCTTTGCAGCCTGAAATTACCTTCATTCCAGTTTACTGGTATAAGAACCGCAGTATATCAGCAACAATTCTCCAATAGTAGTTCAGGCAGAAGTCATTCTAGATAACAATCAGTGCCGGATCCTCCATGTATTTTACACAGCCCATGACAGGGGACATCCGTCCACTCGTTTAGAACAACTGATGTTTTACGCTGGCCATTTAGGTTTATTTAAAGGATTGGTTAGAAAACAGGTGAGACAGACTGATTAGATTCAGTATGTATGTTGGCTTTGTTTTTCTAGGCCTGAATTTTTCACATTTCAATTAATTGTAGGTTAAGTAGCAGGCAGATTCTTCACTGGGCTTCAAATGTGATAAAGTTGCTTCTTATTTTTAAGAAGGCCGTTGCAATCCTGCATTTATTTTACACCTCAGTGCTTGTTTTACACACAAGCACACACGCCCACACACCACACACACCAACAAACACACAAACACATAATTAGAGCACATTTAACACTCAAATAAAGCTTTACCTACTAATTCATAACTAGGGTATTTTTTTAATAAGTATTGTGTCTTGGTCTCTACTGGGGAAACATTGTTCAATGTGAGTTCTCTGGTTTGTTGCAGGGCAGTGAATGTTCACTTGTTGGCAATGATATAGAAATGGGGAGTAAGAGTTTAAAAGTTTTTACAGTAGGTAGGCAGAGTCAGAGTATGGAATCTAAGAATAAGAAATTGGGGAATTTCCTCTTTGTTTCTTCATTTCAATCTCCTAATAATTCATGTATATTTTCCAAAAGTCTTCCAGAAAACAAGGACTAGGTCAATCCACATATCAGTGAACCATAGCAGAATGCGATTCTGAATTTCATATAAACAGTCATAAAATCCAAAAGACAGGTGCTGGGGATTTGGCTCAGCACTAGAGTGCTGGCTTCACACTTTCAAAGGTCCTGAGTTGGATCCCCAACACCATGTGTGAAAGGAATGAATGAACCAATGCATGAGTGTATGATGAATGAATTAAAGGTATCAGGAGGAGGAGGAAGAGGAGGAGGAGGAGGAGGAGGAGAAATAGAAGAAGATGATGAGTAATTTGACAGAAGGGAAAAAGGGGAGGAGAGTGAGTTTAAAGTGTGGTTTCCAATTCCCAAACGTTCAATTACAGCAGACGGGATAGAGAGAGAAGATGGGAGGGCAGGAGAGGGGATATAGTAGAGGCCAGAAAAGGTAGCAGAATACAACAGTTACTAACATGGCATTTTGTAAAAACGTGGATGTGTAAACAATGTGATTGTGCAATCTGAATATGGGGTCAAAATGGGAGTTCATAACTCACTTGAGTCTAATGTAGGAAATATGGTATCTCAAGAGCTATGTAAGGTTTTAAGCAACCAATATAAAAAAGAGGTCTTCATTTTTCTTTGTATTTGAGATCTCCTGTTTCTGTGACATGTTTAGTTGTGTTCTCTCCTTTAGTCCTCCCATGCTCTAGTTATTCTGATATGGAAAAACTAGCTGAAATGCCCAACCAGTCTCTAAATCAGTGACACTTTTTCATTAAGCCTAAAGTCACTTTACATTTGCTACAGTCATACTAAATACACTTCTTTGTTGGGAGTTTAAAAGATATTTCCATCAGCTAGATTACAAGTACCTAGAACTCCCATTCTTGTTTATGTAAGAGTGGCTTCATCAGATTAAATGCTGTTCTCTGGAATGACATAAAATAGGAATAATTTACTCGTAAGATTCCTACGTAAACCATCTTTATTTACAAAATAGTATCTTAAGGATTATTGTTTCATTGAGCTTCAATTGGAGCCAAAGTATAGTCAATTACTGAAGTAAAAGCAGTTACTCAAAAACTAAAAATGAGAGATAAGTCAAATTACATTTGAAGAGAGAGCAACAGCATGAGGTTTCTTGTTTGGTTCTGGATGTTGAGTAACAGGCTCATTTGCAGGTGGAAGGAACCCTTCAGGGAACTCACTTGTACTTTCAGAATGGGGGTGTAGAGGGCTGAATTCCAGCTCTTGGGGGAAGATTGTGAGGAAAACCCCCTCCCTGCATAGACACTTCGCATTGGAAATGGAGTGGGTGGCGGGTCAGGTGGAACATAATCTCCAGGTTCCCAGACAAGTTTCCTGGGAGAGGTGGAGGAAAAAAAAGGTCCTCTTCTCATGAACTGACTCCTTGGGTCAACTGGAAGCAAGGCACCTCTGACTGGAGGGAAAGGTGCCAACACAGAGCCAGAGCCAGTTGCTTGGTTTTCAGCATGGAGAGGTGAATCAGGCACATCAGAGTCCAAAGGAGGCATATTAGGAATTCTGTGTTCTGCTGGTCCCGATGCTCTACCACAATTTGAGTAAAACCTATCTTGCCTTTGTAGAGGAAGACGTGCATCAGAAGAATATGGTTGGCCTGGCGGAGGGATCATCAGCCTGCTGGCCTGTTCCCCTGGAGGAGAGAGGGGCCCAGTCTGAGAAGGTGCTCTCTGAAAATCAGTGAACTTATGACAGCTGGATTCTCTTCCTTTACTGCTAGTCGCATGGTGCAGAGGATTCTCCAGGGCCCCTTGACCCTCCTCCTCCTCCCACTGGAGTGAAAGGTGAGAGTGTGAGTGGACCACTCTTTTCCAAATGAGGAGGTCTCCTTTCAGATGAAGGGTGACCTATTGGTGAGGGCCCATTTGGAGAAGGCTTTCTGCCCATTGCTGAGTTGGAAACATCCAGTGCATCATAGGGATCTTTTTCTACAAGTTCAAATCTAAGCTCCTTCTCAGTTAATTTTTGTCTGTTGCGTGCATTTTGTTTCCTGAAATAACTGAGGTTTCTTTCAGCAATCCGAGCTGCCAACTCACTAGCATGTGCTTCTTTCTCAGAGGAAATAATCTTCCCCAGACAGGAATGAATGGTACTCTGCAATTGTTCTTCAAGATATTGGGCTCTCTTTCTGTAGGTCTCCAGCTCTTTTATTGTATGGCTCATCTTTTCTTCGACTTTGGAAAGTTTCTCCTCTTGCTCCACACGGTAGTTTTCCTCCACTCTTAATTTCCTGTGCAGTTTCATCATATTTTCTTGATAGCGTTCCATCATGACTTTAAAGTTCTTCTGTAGGGTCTCATTCTCACTTTGCAGCTGTGCATTTTCTGACTGCAAGGATGCCTGTTCAGTCTGCAGACTTTTAAGGTGTTCTGTAAGGTCTTCCGTGGTTTTCTCCACTTCAGATGAGAAAGTACATTTTTGAATTCTTCCTCCTTCCAAGATTTCTAAGGAGGCCTTTAGCTTATCACCATAAACCAGGTTCCTCAAAGCTCCTTTGGACTCATCCTCCAAGTGAGCACCAATTTCGGGTTCACTCGTCTTTCCCAGTTCCAGGTGACCACCATCCCTTTGGGCTCCCAGGCTTGGAGAAGACCTATCCATCATCTTCAGCAAGCATTCACTCAGAGACTCCATGTGATTTTCTGTGTCCCTTAGAACTTGTTCTCCAGCTACTTTAGAGTCCTCTAATATGATTTTTGCTTTATATTGGACACCTCCTTGTTCCCTCTGTGCTTCAGCTTCTCCTTGTATTGTTGGTCTCTGCGTTTGCGGAAGTAGGGATCCTTCATTCAAAACCTCTTTGATTGCCAGCTTCAGTTCTTCCTCATTCACTTGAAAGAGTCTCCAGTTTGTTTTAGCTTCAGCTATTTGTGATCTGAGGGATTCAGATTCACCTTGGAGGGACTGTATCCTTCTTGATAGGTGCGCCATCGTTTCATCCTGTTGACCATGTTGAGCCTTCTGTGCTTTGAGCTCTTCTTCTAGAAAGAGCACTTCAACGCCATGGCTGGATTCGGACCTATGCAGCTTTTCGTCGGTTGCCTCCAGGTGTCGTGCTTCCCTTGAACCCTTCTCAAACCTGCAATCCTTTAAAGGTGATTCTAAGCCTTCATGTTCTTTTTCAACAAGGCTCACTTTTTCAAGAAGTCCACATTTTGCCTCAATAAGTCCAGCAAGATTTAGAGCCAGCCTTTTTTCTCTTCCCACGTAAAGCCTGCTACGAACCGACTGAAAACCTCTCCAGAAAAGTGAGAGAACAGCGGAAAATCCAAGAGCTGTACACATCACCAACTCCCAAGGAAAGCCATAAGGAAGATGGCCTGGCTTCATGTCTTCGGACAATGCTGCCACAACCCTGGGTTCTTCTTCCAGAACCACCCACTAGTATGGCTGAGAGGCAGCCCTTGGCTCCTCCATCACGCCAACACAGCTTTGGCTCTTGCCACCAAAACCACAGCCTGCCCAGGCAGGCCAACACAGGCTGTGGACACTCAGGTGTTTGGTCAGGAACTCCAACCTGCACCAGGCAACGGAGCAGACCACTGTGATCCACTTCAGGGGCTGGGCGTATGGTGGGTGGTGGGCGTATGGCGGTGGGAGCCATGATCAAAGGCTCCCAGGAGCCTTGTTGTGCTCAAATGCCCATCAGGGCAGTCTTGTCCGCTTCCCTACACGGTGCATCCTCAAGTGCCACATGTTTAGGTCCCTCCCACTCCAGCCAGAGAGAATTCCTCTCCATGCCACCCACCCCTTGATTTGGTTTAGGCCAGGCCAAGGCGGGGTTAGTAGGAAGATTCCATCCAGTCATAATAACATTCAGTTTGATGTCACTCAAATTCTAAAGCTGACTAAACTGTTCAAACAGCTTTTATGGCCTATATTGGTCTTTGTGTCCCTTGCCTTTTGTTTGAGTGACTCAGTCCTTTCCCTGCCCTTGTGCTCTCCCTATTTCCTACCTTCCTTCCTCCCTTCCTGGTTTTTCTCCTTTTCTTCTTCCTTCTTTTCTACCTCCCTCCATCCCTCCAACTTTGCCTTCCTCCCTTCCAACTTTCTCTCTCCCTTCCCTTCCTTCTCTTTTCTTGCAAGTGTTTGGGGTGAAAGTCCATGGCAGGCCAGCCCCAAGCTAGGCAAGGTCACTGCCACTGAGCTACAACATCCCCAGACCTGCTGCCACTTCCTATGCAAGTAATTTGAATTATCTCTAAAGAGAAACTCTCACATGAGTCTACTTTCAAAGTAATTTCAGAAGAGTTGCTAACATGGGCATAAATCAGTCATGACAAGTCATTTTTGAAAAGCACGGCACAGCTAATGTTCCTCAGAAGAAGGAGTTGAGAACTTTAGTTGGTTTTCAGGTCAGCATTTCTAGACTAGTACAAAGCCTCCTAATCCTGATCTCTCCTTAGTCCTATGATTTCTTTAAGTGTCCCCTTTGCTCCTGTTCATGGAGTCATGTGTACAGAAATTATACCTGGTTCTATTGAACTCTACTTAATTCTTTCTCACCTCTGTGCTCCTTTTGTCAAGTCACTCCTCAACACTTACTGTAACCCTTTCAATTTTTTGTCCATTTTCATTTAAAAAACTCTTTCAAAAATTGAACCATTTCGCATGCAGATACAGTCTTCTTGATCTGCTATTAATCCCCCACTACTGACATTGTAAGTTATTGAAATGTACACTTCCAGACCGTTTTCAGATTTTTGATTTCTGTATATCTATCTGTCTATCTATTTACAAACATAACATGGTATTCTGAGAGTATCGTTCTGCTTTTGGAGCTCTACATTGTGTTTTTCAGAAGCAGGCCTATTACACAGAGATGAATCCATGTTACCTAGATTGAGTTCAAACCGGAATGTGCACTCAGATTCCCATTATATTGTTCTACCTACTAATGGACAGTTCAGTTATATCCAGACCTCACCACCTCCCCCATTAAGTAAAACCCTTGTGAAGAGACATGTAGATGCCTTTATGAACATATTGATAATTTTTCATGGCAGTGTTTTCCAAAAACCAGTTAGTAAAATCAATTTATTCCTTTGCAGCCTGAAATTACCTTCATTCCAGTTTACTGGTATAAGAACCGCAGTATATCAGCAACAATTCTCCAATAGTAGTTCAGGCAGAAGTCATTCTAGATAACAATCAGTGCCGGATCCTCCATGTATTTTACACAGCCCATGACAGGGGACATCCGTCCACTCGTTTAGAACAACTGATGTTTTACGCTGGCCATTTAGGTTTATTTAAAGGATTGGTTAGAAAACAGGTGAGACAGACTGATTAGATTCAGTATGTATGTTGGCTTTGTTTTTCTAGGCCTGAATTTTTCACATTTCAATTAATTGTAGGTTAAGTAGCAGGCAGATTCTTCACTGGGCTTCAAATGTGATAAAGTTGCTTCTTATTTTTAAGAAGGCCGTTGCAATCCTGCATTTATTTTACACCTCAGTGCTTGTTTTACACACAAGCACACACGCCCACACACCACACACACCAACAAACACACAAACACATAATTAGAGCACATTTAACACTCAAATAAAGCTTTACCTACTAATTCATAACTAGGGTATTTTTTTAATAAGTATTGTGTCTTGGTCTCTACTGGGGAAACATTGTTCAATGTGAGTTCTCTGGTTTGTTGCAGGGCAGTGAATGTTCACTTGTTGGCAATGATATAGAAATGGGGAGTAAGAGTTTAAAAGTTTTTACAGTAGGTAGGCAGAGTCAGAGTATGGAATCTAAGAATAAGAAATTGGGGAATTTCCTCTTTGTTTCTTCATTTCAATCTCCTAATAATTCATGTATATTTTCCAAAAGTCTTCCAGAAAACAAGGACTAGGTCAATCCACATATCAGTGAACCATAGCAGAATGCGATTCTGAATTTCATATAAACAGTCATAAAATCCAAAAGACAGGTGCTGGGGATTTGGCTCAGCACTAGAGTGCTGGCTTCACACTTTCAAAGGTCCTGAGTTGGATCCCCAACACCATGTGTGAAAGGAATGAATGAACCAATGCATGAGTGTATGATGAATGAATTAAAGGTATCAGGAGGAGGAGGAAGAGGAGGAGGAGGAGGAGGAGGAGAAATAGAAGAAGATGATGAGTAATTTGACAGAAGGGAAAAAGGGGAGGAGAGTGAGTTTAAAGTGTGGTTTCCAATTCCCAAACGTTCAATTACAGCAGACGGGATAGAGAGAGAAGATGGGAGGGCAGGAGAGGGGATATAGTAGAGGCCAGAAAAGGTAGCAGAATACAACAGTTACTAACATGGCATTTTGTAAAAACGTGGATGTGTAAACAATGTGATTGTGCAATCTGAATATGGGGTCAAAATGGGAGTTCATAACTCACTTGAGTCTAATGTAGGAAATATGGTATCTCAAGAGCTATGTAAGGTTTTAAGCAACCAATATAAAAAAGAGGTCTTCATTTTTCTTTGTATTTGAGATCTCCTGTTTCTGTGACATGTTTAGTTGTGTTCTCTCCTTTAGTCCTCCCATGCTCTAGTTATTCTGATATGGAAAAACTAGCTGAAATGCCCAACCAGTCTCTAAATCAGTGACACTTTTTCATTAAGCCTAAAGTCACTTTACATTTGCTACAGTCATACTAAATACACTTCTTTGTTGGGAGTTTAAAAGATATTTCCATCAGCTAGATTACAAGTACCTAGAACTCCCATTCTTGTTTATGTAAGAGTGGCTTCATCAGATTAAATGCTGTTCTCTGGAATGACATAAAATAGGAATAATTTACTCGTAAGATTCCTACGTAAACCATCTTTATTTACAAAATAGTATCTTAAGGATTATTGTTTCATTGAGCTTCAATTGGAGCCAAAGTATAGTCAATTACTGAAGTAAAAGCAGTTACTCAAAAACTAAAAATGAGAGATAAGTCAAATTACATTTGAAGAGAGAGCAACAGCATGAGGTTTCTTGTTTGGTTCTGGATGTTGAGTAACAGGCTCATTTGCAGGTGGAAGGAACCCTTCAGGGAACTCACTTGTACTTTCAGAATGGGGGTGTAGAGGGCTGAATTCCAGCTCTTGGGGGAAGATTGTGAGGAAAACCCCCTCCCTGCATAGACACTTCGCATTGGAAATGGAGTGGGTGGCGGGTCAGGTGGAACATAATCTCCAGGTTCCCAGACAAGTTTCCTGGGAGAGGTGGAGGAAAAAAAAGGTCCTCTTCTCATGAACTGACTCCTTGGGTCAACTGGAAGCAAGGCACCTCTGACTGGAGGGAAAGGTGCCAACACAGAGCCAGAGCCAGTTGCTTGGTTTTCAGCATGGAGAGGTGAATCAGGCACATCAGAGTCCAAAGGAGGCATATTAGGAATTCTGTGTTCTGCTGGTCCCGATGCTCTACCACAATTTGAGTAAAACCTATCTTGCCTTTGTAGAGGAAGACGTGCATCAGAAGAATATGGTTGGCCTGGCGGAGGGATCATCAGCCTGCTGGCCTGTTCCCCTGGAGGAGAGAGGGGCCCAGTCTGAGAAGGTGCTCTCTGAAAATCAGTGAACTTATGACAGCTGGATTCTCTTCCTTTACTGCTAGTCGCATGGTGCAGAGGATTCTCCAGGGCCCCTTGACCCTCCTCCTCCTCCCACTGGAGTGAAAGGTGAGAGTGTGAGTGGACCACTCTTTTCCAAATGAGGAGGTCTCCTTTCAGATGAAGGGTGACCTATTGGTGAGGGCCCATTTGGAGAAGGCTTTCTGCCCATTGCTGAGTTGGAAACATCCAGTGCATCATAGGGATCTTTTTCTACAAGTTCAAATCTAAGCTCCTTCTCAGTTAATTTTTGTCTGTTGCGTGCATTTTGTTTCCTGAAATAACTGAGGTTTCTTTCAGCAATCCGAGCTGCCAACTCACTAGCATGTGCTTCTTTCTCAGAGGAAATAATCTTCCCCAGACAGGAATGAATGGTACTCTGCAATTGTTCTTCAAGATATTGGGCTCTCTTTCTGTAGGTCTCCAGCTCTTTTATTGTATGGCTCATCTTTTCTTCGACTTTGGAAAGTTTCTCCTCTTGCTCCACACGGTAGTTTTCCTCCACTCTTAATTTCCTGTGCAGTTTCATCATATTTTCTTGATAGCGTTCCATCATGACTTTAAAGTTCTTCTGTAGGGTCTCATTCTCACTTTGCAGCTGTGCATTTTCTGACTGCAAGGATGCCTGTTCAGTCTGCAGACTTTTAAGGTGTTCTGTAAGGTCTTCCGTGGTTTTCTCCACTTCAGATGAGAAAGTACATTTTTGAATTCTTCCTCCTTCCAAGATTTCTAAGGAGGCCTTTAGCTTATCACCATAAACCAGGTTCCTCAAAGCTCCTTTGGACTCATCCTCCAAGTGAGCACCAATTTCGGGTTCACTCGTCTTTCCCAGTTCCAGGTGACCACCATCCCTTTGGGCTCCCAGGCTTGGAGAAGACCTATCCATCATCTTCAGCAAGCATTCACTCAGAGACTCCATGTGATTTTCTGTGTCCCTTAGAACTTGTTCTCCAGCTACTTTAGAGTCCTCTAATATGATTTTTGCTTTATATTGGACACCTCCTTGTTCCCTCTGTGCTTCAGCTTCTCCTTGTATTGTTGGTCTCTGCGTTTGCGGAAGTAGGGATCCTTCATTCAAAACCTCTTTGATTGCCAGCTTCAGTTCTTCCTCATTCACTTGAAAGAGTCTCCAGTTTGTTTTAGCTTCAGCTATTTGTGATCTGAGGGATTCAGATTCACCTTGGAGGGACTGTATCCTTCTTGATAGGTGCGCCATCGTTTCATCCTGTTGACCATGTTGAGCCTTCTGTGCTTTGAGCTCTTCTTCTAGAAAGAGCACTTCAACGCCATGGCTGGATTCGGACCTATGCAGCTTTTCGTCGGTTGCCTCCAGGTGTCGTGCTTCCCTTGAACCCTTCTCAAACCTGCAATCCTTTAAAGGTGATTCTAAGCCTTCATGTTCTTTTTCAACAAGGCTCACTTTTTCAAGAAGTCCACATTTTGCCTCAATAAGTCCAGCAAGATTTAGAGCCAGCCTTTTTTCTCTTCCCACGTAAAGCCTGCTACGAACCGACTGAAAACCTCTCCAGAAAAGTGAGAGAACAGCGGAAAATCCAAGAGCTGTACACATCACCAACTCCCAAGGAAAGCCATAAGGAAGATGGCCTGGCTTCATGTCTTTGGACAATGCTGCCACAACCCTGGGTTCTTCTTCCAGAACCACCCACTAGTATGGCTGAGAGGCAGCCCTTGGCTCCTCCATCACGCCAACACAGCTTTGGCTCTTGCCACCAAAACCACAGCCTGCCCAGGCAGGCCAACACAGGCTGTGGACACTCAGGTGTTTGGTCAGGAACTCCAACCTGCACCAGGCAACGGAGCAGACCACTGTGATCCACTTCAGGGGCTGGGCGTATGGTGGGTGGTGGGCGTATGGCGGTGGGAGCCATGATCAAAGGCTCCCAGGAGCCTTGTTGTGCTCAAATGCCCATCAGGGCAGTCTTGTCCGCTTCCCTACACGGTGCATCCTCAAGTGCCACATGTTTAGGTCCCTCCCACTCCAGCCAGAGAGAATTCCTCTCCATGCCACCCACCCCTTGATTTGGTTTAGGCCAGGCCAAGGCGGGGTTAGTAGGAAGATTCCATCCAGTCATAATAACATTCAGTTTGATGTCACTCAAATTCTAAAGCTGACTAAACTGTTCAAACAGCTTTTATGGCCTATATTGGTCTTTGTGTCCCTTGCCTTTTGTTTGAGTGACTCAGTCCTTTCCCTGCCCTTGTGCTCTCCCTATTTCCTACCTTCCTTCCTCCCTTCCTGGTTTTTCTCCTTTTCTTCTTCCTTCTTTTCTACCTCCCTCCATCCCTCCAACTTTGCCTTCCTCCCTTCCAACTTTCTCTCTCCCTTCCCTTCCTTCTCTTTTCTTGCAAGTGTTTGGGGTGAAAGTCCATGGCAGGCCAGCCCCAAGCTAGGCAAGGTCACTGCCACTGAGCTACAACATCCCCAGACCTGCTGCCACTTCCTATGCAAGTAATTTGAATTATCTCTAAAGAGAAACTCTCACATGAGTCTACTTTCAAAGTAATTTCAGAAGAGTTGCTAACATGGGCATAAATCAGTCATGACAAGTCATTTTTGAAAAGCACGGCACAGCTAATGTTCCTCAGAAGAAGGAGTTGAGAACTTTAGTTGGTTTTCAGGTCAGCATTTCTAGACTAGTACAAAGCCTCCTAATCCTGATCTCTCCTTAGTCCTATGATTTCTTTAAGTGTCCCCTTTGCTCCTGTTCATGGAGTCATGTGTACAGAAATTATACCTGGTTCTATTGAACTCTACTTAATTCTTTCTCACCTCTGTGCTCCTTTTGTCAAGTCACTCCTCAACACTTACTGTAACCCTTTCAATTTTTTGTCCATTTTCATTTAAAAAACTCTTTCAAAAATTGAACCATTTCGCATGCAGATACAGTCTTCTTGATCTGCTATTAATCCCCCACTACTGACATTGTAAGTTATTGAAATGTACACTTCCAGACCGTTTTCAGATTTTTGATTTCTGTATATCTATCTGTCTATCTATTTACAAACATAACATGGTATTCTGAGAGTATCGTTCTGCTTTTGGAGCTCTACATTGTGTTTTTCAGAAGCAGGCCTATTACACAGAGATGAATCCATGTTACCTAGATTGAGTTCAAACCGGAATGTGCACTCAGATTCCCATTATATTGTTCTACCTACTAATGGACAGTTCAGTTATATCCAGACCTCACCACCTCCCCCATTAAGTAAAACCCTTGTGAAGAGACATGTAGATGCCTTTATGAACATATTGATAATTTTTCATGGCAGTGTTTTCCAAAAACCAGTTAGTAAAATCAATTTATTCCTTTGCAGCCTGAAATTACCTTCATTCCAGTTTACTGGTATAAGAACCGCAGTATATCAGCAACAATTCTCCAATAGTAGTTCAGGCAGAAGTCATTCTAGATAACAATCAGTGCCGGATCCTCCATGTATTTTACACAGCCCATGACAGGGGACATCCGTCCACTCGTTTAGAACAACTGATGTTTTACGCTGGCCATTTAGGTTTATTTAAAGGATTGGTTAGAAAACAGGTGAGACAGACTGATTAGATTCAGTATGTATGTTGGCTTTGTTTTTCTAGGCCTGAATTTTTCACATTTCAATTAATTGTAGGTTAAGTAGCAGGCAGATTCTTCACTGGGCTTCAAATGTGATAAAGTTGCTTCTTATTTTTAAGAAGGCCGTTGCAATCCTGCATTTATTTTACACCTCAGTGCTTGTTTTACACACAAGCACACACGCCCACACACCACACACACCAACAAACACACAAACACATAATTAGAGCACATTTAACACTCAAATAAAGCTTTACCTACTAATTCATAACTAGGGTATTTTTTTAATAAGTATTGTGTCTTGGTCTCTACTGGGGAAACATTGTTCAATGTGAGTTCTCTGGTTTGTTGCAGGGCAGTGAATGTTCACTTGTTGGCAATGATATAGAAATGGGGAGTAAGAGTTTAAAAGTTTTTACAGTAGGTAGGCAGAGTCAGAGTATGGAATCTAAGAATAAGAAATTGGGGAATTTCCTCTTTGTTTCTTCATTTCAATCTCCTAATAATTCATGTATATTTTCCAAAAGTCTTCCAGAAAACAAGGACTAGGTCAATCCACATATCAGTGAACCATAGCAGAATGCGATTCTGAATTTCATATAAACAGTCATAAAATCCAAAAGACAGGTGCTGGGGATTTGGCTCAGCACTAGAGTGCTGGCTTCACACTTTCAAAGGTCCTGAGTTGGATCCCCAACACCATGTGTGAAAGGAATGAATGAACCAATGCATGAGTGTATGATGAATGAATTAAAGGTATCAGGAGGAGGAGGAAGAGGAGGAGGAGGAGGAGGAGGAGAAATAGAAGAAGATGATGAGTAATTTGACAGAAGGGAAAAAGGGGAGGAGAGTGAGTTTAAAGTGTGGTTTCCAATTCCCAAACGTTCAATTACAGCAGACGGGATAGAGAGAGAAGATGGGAGGGCAGGAGAGGGGATATAGTAGAGGCCAGAAAAGGTAGCAGAATACAACAGTTACTAACATGGCATTTTGTAAAAACGTGGATGTGTAAACAATGTGATTGTGCAATCTGAATATGGGGTCAAAATGGGAGTTCATAACTCACTTGAGTCTAATGTAGGAAATATGGTATCTCAAGAGCTATGTAAGGTTTTAAGCAACCAATATAAAAAAGAGGTCTTCATTTTTCTTTGTATTTGAGATCTCCTGTTTCTGTGACATGTTTAGTTGTGTTCTCTCCTTTAGTCCTCCCATGCTCTAGTTATTCTGATATGGAAAAACTAGCTGAAATGCCCAACCAGTCTCTAAATCAGTGACACTTTTTCATTAAGCCTAAAGTCACTTTACATTTGCTACAGTCATACTAAATACACTTCTTTGTTGGGAGTTTAAAAGATATTTCCATCAGCTAGATTACAAGTACCTAGAACTCCCATTCTTGTTTATGTAAGAGTGGCTTCATCAGATTAAATGCTGTTCTCTGGAATGACATAAAATAGGAATAATTTACTCGTAAGATTCCTACGTAAACCATCTTTATTTACAAAATAGTATCTTAAGGATTATTGTTTCATTGAGCTTCAATTGGAGCCAAAGTATAGTCAATTACTGAAGTAAAAGCAGTTACTCAAAAACTAAAAATGAGAGATAAGTCAAATTACATTTGAAGAGAGAGCAACAGCATGAGGTTTCTTGTTTGGTTCTGGATGTTGAGTAACAGGCTCATTTGCAGGTGGAAGGAACCCTTCAGGGAACTCACTTGTACTTTCAGAATGGGGGTGTAGAGGGCTGAATTCCAGCTCTTGGGGGAAGATTGTGAGGAAAACCCCCTCCCTGCATAGACACTTCGCATTGGAAATGGAGTGGGTGGCGGGTCAGGTGGAACATAATCTCCAGGTTCCCAGACAAGTTTCCTGGGAGAGGTGGAGGAAAAAAAAGGTCCTCTTCTCATGAACTGACTCCTTGGGTCAACTGGAAGCAAGGCACCTCTGACTGGAGGGAAAGGTGCCAACACAGAGCCAGAGCCAGTTGCTTGGTTTTCAGCATGGAGAGGTGAATCAGGCACATCAGAGTCCAAAGGAGGCATATTAGGAATTCTGTGTTCTGCTGGTCCCGATGCTCTACCACAATTTGAGTAAAACCTATCTTGCCTTTGTAGAGGAAGACGTGCATCAGAAGAATATGGTTGGCCTGGCGGAGGGATCATCAGCCTGCTGGCCTGTTCCCCTGGAGGAGAGAGGGGCCCAGTCTGAGAAGGTGCTCTCTGAAAATCAGTGAACTTATGACAGCTGGATTCTCTTCCTTTACTGCTAGTCGCATGGTGCAGAGGATTCTCCAGGGCCCCTTGACCCTCCTCCTCCTCCCACTGGAGTGAAAGGTGAGAGTGTGAGTGGACCACTCTTTTCCAAATGAGGAGGTCTCCTTTCAGATGAAGGGTGACCTATTGGTGAGGGCCCATTTGGAGAAGGCTTTCTGCCCATTGCTGAGTTGGAAACATCCAGTGCATCATAGGGATCTTTTTCTACAAGTTCAAATCTAAGCTCCTTCTCAGTTAATTTTTGTCTGTTGCGTGCATTTTGTTTCCTGAAATAACTGAGGTTTCTTTCAGCAATCCGAGCTGCCAACTCACTAGCATGTGCTTCTTTCTCAGAGGAAATAATCTTCCCCAGACAGGAATGAATGGTACTCTGCAATTGTTCTTCAAGATATTGGGCTCTCTTTCTGTAGGTCTCCAGCTCTTTTATTGTATGGCTCATCTTTTCTTCGACTTTGGAAAGTTTCTCCTCTTGCTCCACACGGTAGTTTTCCTCCACTCTTAATTTCCTGTGCAGTTTCATCATATTTTCTTGATAGCGTTCCATCATGACTTTAAAGTTCTTCTGTAGGGTCTCATTCTCACTTTGCAGCTGTGCATTTTCTGACTGCAAGGATGCCTGTTCAGTCTGCAGACTTTTAAGGTGTTCTGTAAGGTCTTCCGTGGTTTTCTCCACTTCAGATGAGAAAGTACATTTTTGAATTCTTCCTCCTTCCAAGATTTCTAAGGAGGCCTTTAGCTTATCACCATAAACCAGGTTCCTCAAAGCTCCTTTGGACTCATCCTCCAAGTGAGCACCAATTTCGGGTTCACTCGTCTTTCCCAGTTCCAGGTGACCACCATCCCTTTGGGCTCCCAGGCTTGGAGAAGACCTATCCATCATCTTCAGCAAGCATTCACCCAGAGACTCCATGTGATTTTCTGTGTCCCTTAGAACTTGTTCTCCAGCTACTTTAGAGTCCTCTAATATGATTTTTGCTTTATATTGGACACCTCCTTGTTCCCTCTGTGCTTCAGCTTCTCCTTGTATTGTTGGTCTCTGCGTTTGCGGAAGTAGGGATCCTTCATTCAAAACCTCTTTGATTGCCAGCTTCAGTTCTTCCTCATTCACTTGAAAGAGTCTCCAGTTTGTTTTAGCTTCAGCTATTTGTGATCTGAGGGATTCAGATTCACCTTGGAGGGACTGTATCCTACTTGATAGGTGCACCATCGTTTCATCCTCTTGACCATGTTGAGCCTTCTGTGCTTTGAGCTCTTCTTCTAGAAAGAGCACTTCAACGCCATGGCTGGATTCGGACCTATGCAGCTTTTCGTCGGTTGCCTCCAGCTGTCGTGCTTCCCTTGAACCCTTCTCAAACCTGCAATCCTTTAAAGATGATTCTAAGCCTTCATGTTCTTTTTCAACAAGGCTCACTTTTTCAAGAAGTCCACATTTTGCCTCAATAAGTCCAGCAAGATTTAGAGCCAGCCTTTTTTCTCTTCCCACGTAAAGCCTGCTACGAACCGACTGAAAACCTCTCCAGAAAAGTGAGAGAACAGCGGAAAATCCAAGAGCTGTACACATCACCAACTCCCAAGGAAAGCCATAAGGAAGATGGCCTGGCTTCATGTCTTCGGACAATGCTGCCACAACCCTGGGTGCTTCTTCCAGAACCACCCACTAGTATGGCTGAGAGGCAGCCCTTGGCTCCTCCATCACGCCAACACAGCTTTGGCTCTTGCCACCACAACCACAGCCTGCCCAGGCAGGCCAACACAGGCTGTGGACACTCAGGTGTTTGGTCAGGAACTCCAACCTGCACCAGGCAACGGAGCAGACCACTGTGATCCCCTTCAGGGGCTGGGCGTATGGTGGGTGGTGGGCGTATGGCGGTGGGAGCCATGATCAAAGGCTCCCAGGAGCCTTGTTGTGCTCAACTGCCCATCAGGGGAGTGTGGTCCGCTTCCCTACCCGGTGCATCCTCAAGTGCCACAGGTTTAGGTCCCTCCCACTCCAGCCAGAGAGAATTCCTCTCCATGCCACCCACCCCTTGATTTGGTTTAGGCCAGGCCAAGGCGGGGTTAGTAGGAAGATTCCATCCAGTCATAATAACATTCAGTTTGATGTCACTCAAATTCTAAAGCTGACTAAACTGTTCAAACAGCTTTTATGGCCTATATTGGTCTTTGTGTCCCTTGCCTTTTGTTTGAGTGACTCAGTCCTTTCCCTGCCCTTGTGCTCTCCCTATTTCCTACCTTCCTTCCTCCCTTCCTGGTTTTTCTCCTTTTCTTCTTCCTTCTTTTCTACCTCCCTCCATCCCTCCAACTTTGCCTTCCTCCCTTCCAACTTTCTCTCTCCCTTCCCTTCCTTCTCTTTTCTTGCAAGTGTTTGGGGTGAAAGTCCATGGCAGGCCAGCCCCAAGCTAGGCAAGGTCACTGCCACTGAGCTACAACATCCCCAGACCTGCTGCCACTTCCTATGCAAGTAATTTGAATTATCTCTAAAGAGAAACTCTCACATGAGTCTACTTTCAAAGTAATTTCAGAAGAGTTGCTAACATGGGCATAAATCAGTCATGACAAGTCATTTTTGAAAAGCACGGCACAGCTAATGTTCCTCAGAAGAAGGAGTTGAGAACTTTAGTTGGTTTTCAGGTCAGCATTTCTAGACTAGTACAAAGCCTCCTAATCCTGATCTCTCCTTAGTCCTATGATTTCTTTAAGTGTCCCCTTTGCTCCTGTTCATGGAGTCATGTGTACAGAAATTATACCTGGTTCTATTGAACTCTACTTAATTCTTTCTCACCTCTGTGCTCCTTTTGTCAAGTCACTCCTCAACACTTACTGTAACCCTTTCAATTTTTTGTCCATTTTCATTTAAAAAACTCTTTCAAAAATTGAACCATTTCGCATGCAGATACAGTCTTCTTGATCTGCTATTAATCCCCCACTACTGACATTGTAAGTTATTGAAATGTACACTTCCAGACCGTTTTCAGATTTTTGATTTCTGTATATCTATCTGTCTATCTATTTACAAACATAACATGGTATTCTGAGAGTATCGTTCTGCTTTTGGAGCTCTACATTGTGTTTTTCAGAAGCAGGCCTATTACACAGAGATGAATCCATGTTACCTAGATTGAGTTCAAACCGGAATGTGCACTCAGATTCCCATTATATTGTTCTACCTACTAATGGACAGTTCAGTTATATCCAGACCTCACCACCTCCCCCATTAAGTAAAACCCTTGTGAAGAGACATGTAGATGCCTTTATGAACATATTGATAATTTTTCATGGCAGTGTTTTCCAAAAACCAGTTAGTAAAATCAATTTATTCCTTTGCAGCCTGAAATTACCTTCATTCCAGTTTACTGGTATAAGAACCGCAGTATATCAGCAACAATTCTCCAATAGTAGTTCAGGCAGAAGTCATTCTAGATAACAATCAGTGCCGGATCCTCCATGTATTTTACACAGCCCATGACAGGGGACATCCGTCCACTCGTTTAGAACAACTGATGTTTTACGCTGGCCATTTAGGTTTATTTAAAGGATTGGTTAGAAAACAGGTGAGACAGACTGATTAGATTCAGTATGTATGTTGGCTTTGTTTTTCTAGGCCTGAATTTTTCACATTTCAATTAATTGTAGGTTAAGTAGCAGGCAGATTCTTCACTGGGCTTCAAATGTGATAAAGTCGCTTCTTATTTTTAAGAAGGCCGTTGCAATCCTGCATTTATTTTACACCTCAGTGCTTGTTTTACACACAAGCACACACGCCCACACACCACACACACCAACAAACACACAAACACATAATTAGAGCACATTTAACACTCAAATAAAGCTTTACCTACTAATTCATAACTAGGGTATTTTTTTAATAAGTATTGTGTCTTGGTCTCTACTGGGGAAACATTGTTCAATGTGAGTTCTCTGGTTTGTTGCAGGGCAGTGAATGTTCACTTGTTGGCAATGATATAGAAATGGGGAGTAAGAGTTTAAAAGTTTTTACAGTAGGTAGGCAGAGTCAGAGTATGGAATCTAAGAATAAGAAATTGGGGAATTTCCTCTTTGTTTCTTCATTTCAATCTCCTAATAATTCATGTATATTTTCCAAAAGTCTCCCAGAAAACAAGGACTAGGTCATTCCACATATCAGTGAACCATAGCAGAATGCGATTCTGAATTTCATATAAACAGTCATAAAATCCAAATGACAGGTGCTGGGGTTTTGGCTCAGCACTAGAGTGCTGGCTTCACACTTTCAAAGGTCCTGAGTTGGATCCCCAACACCATGTGTGAAAGGAATGAATGAACCAATGCATGAGTGTATGATGAATGAATTAAAGGTATCAGGAGGAGGAGGAAGAGGAGGAGGAGGAGGAGGAGGAGAAATAGAAGAAGATGATGAGTAATTTGACAGAAGGGAAAAAGGGGAGGAGAGTGAGTTTAAAGTGTGGTTTCCAATTCCCAAACGTTGAATTACAGCAGACGGGATAGAGAGAGAAGATGGGAGGGCAGGAGAGGGGGTATAGTAGAGGCCAGAAAAGGTAGCAGAATACAACAGTTACTAATATGGCATTTTGTAAAAACGTGGATGTGTAAACAATGAAAATGTTTTTCTAGGCCTGAAATTTTCACATTTCAATTAATTGTAGGTTAAGCATCAGGCAGATTCCTCACTGGACTTCAAATGTGATAAAGTTGCTTCTTATTTTTAAGAAGGCCGTTGCAATCCTGCATTTATTTTACACCTCAGTGCTTGTTTTACACACAAGAACACACGCCCAAACACCACACACACCAACAAACACACAAACACATAATTAGAGCACATTTAACACTCAAATAAAGCTTTACCTACTAATTCATAACTAGGGTATTTTTTTAATAAGTATTGTGTCTTGGTCTCTACTGGGGAAACATTGTTCAATGTGAGTTCTCTGGTTTGTTGCAGGGCAGTGAATGTTCACTTGTTGGCAATGATATAGAAATGGGGAGTAAGAGTTTAAAAGTTTTTACAGTAGGTAGGCAGAGTCAGAGTATGGAATCTAAGAATAAGAAATTGGGGAATTTCCTCTTTGTTTCTTCATTTCAATCTCCTAATAATTCATGTATATTTTCCAAAAGTCTCCCAGAAAACAAGGACTAGGTCAATCCACATATCAGTGAACCATAGTAGAATGCGATTCTGAATTTCATATAAACAGTCATAAAATCCAAAAGACAGGTGCTGGGGTTTTGGCTCAGCACTAGAGTGCTGGCTTCACACTTTCAAAGGTCCTGAGTTGGATCCCCAACACCATGTGTGAAAGGAATGAATGAACCAATGCATGAGTGTATGATGAATGTATTAAAGGTATCAGGAGGAGGAGGAAGAGGAGGAGGAGGAGGAGAAATAGAAGAAGATGATGAGTAATTTGACAGAAGGGAAAAAGGGGAGGAGAGTGAGTTTAAAGTGTGGTTTCCAATTCTCAAACGTTCAATTACAGCAGACGGGATAGAGAGAGAAGATGGGAGGGCAGGAGAGGGGATATAGTAGAGGCCAGAAAAGGTAGTAGAATACAACAGTTACTAATATGGCATTTTGTAAAAACGTGGATGTGTAAACAATGTGATTGTGCAATCTGAATATGGGGTCAAAATGGGAGTTCATAACTCACTTGAGTCTAATGTAGGAAATATGGTATCTCAAGAGCTATGTAAGGTTTTAAGCAACCAATATAAAAAAGAGGTCTTCATTTTTCTTTGTAGTTGAGATCTCCTGTTTCCGTGACATGTTTAGTTGTGTTCTCTCCTTTAGTCCTCCCATGCTCTAGTTATTCTGATATGGAAAAACTAGCTGAAATGCCCAACCAGTCTCTAAATCAGTGACACTTTTTCATTAAGCCTAAAGTCACTTTACATTTGCTACAGTCATACTAAATACACTTCTTTGTTGGGAGTTTAAAAGATATTTCCATCAGCTAGATTACAAGT
Source organism: Callospermophilus lateralis (assembly GCF_048772815.1). NCBI lineage: Eukaryota > Metazoa > Chordata > Mammalia > Rodentia > Sciuridae > Callospermophilus > Callospermophilus lateralis. The sequence goes on along the minus strand of NW_027513324.1, from coordinate 154,787 downwards.
ACCTAGAACTCCCATTCTTGTTTATGTAAGAGTGGCTTCATCAGATTAAATGCTGTTCTCTGGAATGACATAAAATAGGAATAATTTACTCGTAAGATTCCTACGTAAACCATCTTTATTTACAAAATAGTATCTTAAGGATTATTGTTTCATTGAGCTTCAATTGGAGCCAAAGTATAGTCAATTACTGAAGTAAAAGCAGTTACTCAAAAACTAAAAATGAGAGATAAGTCAAATTACATTTGAAGAGAGAGCAACAGCATGAGGTTTCTTGTTTGGTTCTGGATGTTGAGTAACAGGCTCATTTGCAGGTGGAAGGAACCCTTCAGGGAACTCACTTGTACTTTCAGAATGGGGGTGTAGAGGGCTGAATTCCAGCTCTTGGGGGAAGATTGTGAGGAAAACCCCCTCCCTGCATAGACACTTTGCATTGGAAATGGAGTGGGTGGCGGGTCAGGTGGAACATAATCTCCAGGTTCCCAGACAAGTTTCCTGGGAGAGGTGGAGGAAAAAAAAGGTCCTCTTCTCATGAACTGACTCCTTGGGTCAACTGGAAGCAAGGCACCTCTGACTGGAGGGAAAGGTGCCAACACAGAGCCAGAGCCAGTTGCTTGGTTTTCAGCATGGAGAGGTGAATCAGGCACATCAGAGTCCAAAGGAGGCATATTAGGAATTCTGTGTTCTGCTGGTCCCGATGCTCTACCACAATTTGAGTAAAACCTATCTTGCCTTTGTAGAGGAAGACGTGCATCAGAAGAATATGGTTGGCCTGGCGGAGGGATCATCAGCCTGCTGGCCTGTTCCCCTGGAGGAGAGAGGGGCCCAGTCTGAGAAGGTGCTCTCTGAAAATCAGTGAACTTATGACAGCTGGATTCTCTTCCTTTACTGCTAGTCGCATGGTGCAGAGGATTCTCCAGGGCCCCTTGACCCTCCTCCTCCTCCCACTGGAGTGAAAGGTGAGAGTGTGAGTGGACCACTCTTTTCCAAATGAGGAGGTCTCCTTTCAGATGAAGGGTGACCTATTGGTGAGGGCCCATTTGGAGAAGGCTTTCTGCCCATTGCTGAGTTGGAAACATCCAGTGCATCATAGGGATCTTTTTCTACAAGTTCAAATCTAAGCTCCTTCTCAGTTAATTTTTGTCTGTTGCGTGCATTTTGTTTCCTGAAATAACTGAGGTTTCTTTCAGCAATCCGAGCTGCCAACTCACTAGCATGTGCTTCTTTCTCAGAGGAAATAATCTTCCCCAGACAGGAATGAATGGTACTCTGCAATTGTTCTTCAAGATATTGGGCTCTCTTTCTGTAGGTCTCCAGCACTTTTATTGTATGGCTCATCTTTTCTTCGACTTTGGAAAGTTTCTCCTCTTGCTCCACATAGTAGTTTTCCTCCACTCTTAATTTCCTGTGCAGTTTCATCATATTTTCTTGATAGCGTTCCATCATGACTTTAAAGTTCTTCTGTAGGGTCTCATTCTCACTTTGCAGCTGTGCATTTTCTGACTGCAAGGATGCCTGTTCAGTCTGCAGACTTTTAAGGTGTTCTGTAAGGTCTTCCGTGGTTTTCTCCACTTCAGATGAGAAAGTACATTTTTGAATTCTTCCTCCTTCCAAGATTTCTAAGGAGGCCTTTAGCTTATCACCATAAACCAGGTTCCTCAAAGCTCCTTTGGACTCATCCTCCAAGTGAGCACCAATTTCGGGTTCACTCGTCTTTCCCAGTTCCAGGTGACCACCATCCCTTTGGGCTCCCAGGCTTGGAGAAGACCTATCCATCATCTTCAGCAAGCATTCACCCAGAGACTCCATGTGATTTTCTGTGTCCCTTAGAACTTGTTCTCCAGCTACTTTAGAGTCCTCTAATATGATTTTTGCTTTATATTGGACACCTCCTTGTTCCCTCTGTGCTTCAGCTTCTCCTTGTATTGTTGGTCTCTGCGTTTGCGGAAGTAGGGATCCTTCATTCAAAACCTCTTTGATTGCCAGCTTCAGTTCTTCCTCATTCACTTGAAAGAGTCTCCAGTTTGTTTTAGCTTCAGCTATTTGTGATCTGAGGGATTCAGATTCACCTTGGAGGGACTGTATCCTTCTTGATAGGTGCGCCATCGTTTCATCCTCTTGACCATGTTGAGCCTTCTGTGCTTTGAGCTCTTCTTCTAGAAAGAGCACTTCAACACCATGGCTGGATTCGGACCTATGCAGCTTTTCGTCGGTTGCCTCCAGCTGTCGTGCTTCCCTTGAACCCTTCTCAAACCTGCAATCCTTTAAAGGTGATTCTAAGCCTTCATGTTCTTTTTCAACAAGGCTCACTTTTTCAAGAAGTCCACATTTTGCCTCAATAAGTCCAGCAAGATTTAGAGCCAGCCTTTTTTCTCTTCCCACGTAAAGCCTGCTACGAACCGACTGAAAACCTCTCCAGAAAAGTGAGAGAACAGCGGAAAATCCAAGAGCTGTACACATCACCAACTCCCAAGGAAAGCCATAAGGAAGATGGCCTGGCTTCATGTCTTCGGACAATGCTGCCACAACCCTGGGTGCTTCTTCCAGAACCACCCACTAGTATGGCTGAGAGGCAGCCCTTGGCTCCTCCATCACGCCAACACAGCTTTGGCTCTTGCCACCACAACCACAGCCTGCCCAGGCAGGCCAACACAGGCTGTGGACACTCAGGTGTTTGGTCAGGAACTCCAACCTGCACCAGGCAACGGAGCAGACCACTGTGATCCCCTTCAGGGGCTGGGCGTATGGTGGGTGGTGGGCGTATGGCGGTGGGAGCCATGATCAAAGGCTCCCAGGAGCCTTGTTGTGCTCAAATGCCCATCAGGGCAGTCTTGTCCGCTTCCCTACCCGGTGCATCCTCAAGTGCCACAGGTTTAGGTCCCTCCCACTCCAGCCAGAGAGAATTCCTCTCCATGCCACCCACCCCTTGATTTGGTTTAGGCCAGGCCAAGGCGGGGTTAGTAGGAAGATTCCATCCAGTCATAATAACATTCAGTTTGATGTCACTCAAATTCTAAAGCTGACTAAACTGTTCAAACAGATTTTATGGCCTATATTGGTCTTTGTGTCCCTTGCCTTTTGTTTGAGTGACTCAGTCCTTTCCCTGCCCTTGTGCTCTCCCTATTTCCTACCTTCCTTCCTCCCTTCCTGGTTTTTCTCCTTTTCTTCTTCCTTCTTTTCTACCTCCCTCCATCCCTCCAACTTTGCCTTCCTCCCTTCCAACTTTCCCTCTCCCTTCCCTTCCTTCTCTTTTCTTGCAAGTGTTTGGGGTGAAAGTCCATGGCAGGCCAGCCCCATGCTAGGCAAGGTCACTGCCACTGAGCTACAACATCCCCAGACCTGCTGCCACTTCCTATGCAAGTAATTTGAATTATCTCTAAAGAGAAACTCTCACATGAGTCTACTTTCAAAGTAATTTCAGAAGAGTTGCTAACATGGGCATAAATCAGTCATGACAAGTCATTTTTGAAAAGCACGGCACAGCTAATGTTCCTCAGAAGAAGGAGTTGAGAACTTTAGTTGGTTTTCAGGTCAGCATTTCTAGACTAGTACAAAGCCTCCTAATCCTGATCTCTCCTTAGTCCTATGATTTCTTTAAGTGTCCCCTTTGCTCCTGTTCATGGAGTCATGTGTACAGAAATTATACCTGGTTCTATTGAACTCTACTTAATTCTTTCTCACCTCTGTGCTCCTTTTGTCAAGTCACTCCTCAACACTTACTGTAACCCTTTCAATTTTTTGTCCATTTTCATTTAAAAAACTCTTTCAAAAATTGAACCATTTCGCATGCAGATACAGTCTTCTTGATCTGCTATTAATCCCCCACTAATGACATTGTAAGTTATTGAAATGTACACTTCCAGACCGTTTTCAGATTTTTGATTTCTGTATATCTATCTGTCTATCTATTTACAAACATAACATGGTATTCTGAGAGTATCGTTCTGCTTTTGGAGCTCTACATTGTGTTTTTCAGAAGCAGGCCTATTACACAGAGATGAATCCATGTTACCTAGATTGAGTTCAAACCGGAATGTGCACTCAGATTCCCATTATATTGTTCTACCTACTAATGGACAGTTCAGTTATATCCAGACCTCACCACCTCCCCCATTAAGTAAAACCCTTGTGAAGAGACATGTAGATGCCTTTATGAACATATTGATAATTTTTCATGGCAGTGTTTTCCAAAAACCAGTTAGTAAAATCAATTTATTCCTTTGCAGCCTGAAATTACCTTCATTGAAGTTTACTGGTATAAGAACCGCAGTATATCAGCAACAATTCTCCAATAGTAGTTCAGGCAGAAGTCATTCTAGATAACAATCAGTGCCGGATCCTCCATGTATTTTACACAGCCCATGACAGGGGACATCCGTCCACTCGTTTAGAACAACTGATGTTTTACGCTGGCCATTTAGGTTTATTTAAAGGATTGGTTAGAAAACAGGTGAGACAGACTGATTAGATTCAGTATGTATGTTGGCTTTGTTTTTCTAGGCCTGAATTTTTCACATTTCAATTAATTGTAGGTTAAGTAGCAGGCAGATTCTTCACTGGGCTTCAAATGTGATAAAGTTGCTTCTTATTTTTAAGAAGGCCGTTGCAATCCTGCATTTATTTTACACCTCAGTGCTTGTTTTACACACAAGCACACACGCCCACACACCACACACACCAACAAACACACAAACACATAATTAGAGCACATTTAACACTCAAATAAAGCTTTACCTACTAATTCATAACTAGGGTATTTTTTTAATAAGTATTGTGTCTTGGTCTCTACTGGGGAAACATTGTTAAATGTGAGTTCTCTGGTTTGTTGCAGGGCAGTGAATGTTCACTTGTTGGCAATGATATAGAAATGGGGAGTAAGAGTTTAAAAGTTTTTACAGTAGGTAGGCAGAGTCAGAGTATGGAATCTAAGAATAAGAAATTGGGGAATTTCCTCTTTGTTTCTTCATTTCAATCTCCTAATAATTCATGTATATTTTCCAAAAGTCTCCCAGAAAACAAGGACTAGGTCAATCCACATATCAGTGAACCATAGCAGAATGCGATTCTGAATTTCATATAAACAGTCATAAAATCCAAAAGACAGGTGCTGGGGATTTGGCTCAGCACTAGAGTGCTGGCTTCACACTTTCAAAGGTCCTGAGTTGGATCCCCAACACCATGTGTGAAAGGAATGAATGAACCAATGCATGAGTGTATGATGAATGAATTAAAGGTATCAGGAGGAGGAGGAAGAGGAGGAGGAGGAGGAGGAGGAGAAATAGAGAAGATGATGAGTAATTTGACAGAAGGGAAAAAGGGGAGGAGAGTGAGTTTAAAGTGTGGTTTCCAATTCCCAAACTTTGAATTACAGCAGACGGGATAGAGAGAGAAGATGGGAGGGCAGGAGAGGGGGTATAGTAGAGGCCAGAAAAGGTAGCAGAATACAACAGTTACTAATATGGCATTTTGTAAAAACGTGGATGTGTAAACAATGAAAATGTTTTTCTAGGCCTGAATTTTTCACATTTCAATTAATTGTAGGTTAAGCATCAGGCAGATTCCTCACTGGGCTTCAAATGTGATAAAGTTGCTTCTTATTTTTAAGAAGGCCGTTGCAATCCTGCATTTATTTTACACCTCAGTGCTTGTTTTACACATAAGCACACACGCCCACACACCACACACACCAACAAACACACAAACACATAATTAGAGCACATTTAACACTGAAATAAAGCTTTACCTACTAATTCACAACTAGGGTATTTTTTTAATAAGTATTGTGTCTTGGTCTCTACTGGGGAAACATTGTTCAATGTGAGTTCTCTGGTTTGTTGTAGGGCAGTGAATGTTCACTTTTTGGCAATGATATAGAAATGGGGAGTAAGAGTTTAAAAGTTTTTACAGTAGGTAGGCAGAGTCAGAGTATGGAATCTAAGAATAAGAAATTGGGGAATTTCCTCTTTGTTTCTTCATTTCAATCTCCTAATAATTCATGTATATTTTCCAAAAGTCTCCCAGAAAACAAGGACTAGGTCAATCCACATATCAGTGAACCATAGTAGAATGCGATTCTGAATTTCATATAAACAGTCATAAAATCCAAAAGACAGGTGCTGGGGTTTTGGCTCAGCACTAGAGTGCTGGCTTCACACTTTCAAAGGTCCTGAGTTGGATCCCCAACACCATGTGTGAAAGGAATGAATGAACCAATGCATGAGTGTATGATGAATGAATTAAAGGTATCAGGAGGAGGAGGAAGAGGAGGAGGAGGAGGAGAAATAGAAGAAGATGATGAGTAATTTGACAGAAGGGAAAAAGGGGAGGAGAGTGAGTTTAAAGTGTGGTTTCCAATTCCCAAACGTTCAATTACAGCAGACGGGATAGAGAGAGAAGATGGGAGGGCAGGAGATTGGATATAGTAGAGGCCAGAAAAGGTAGCAGAATACAACAGTTACTAATATGGCATTTTGTAAAAACGTGGATGTGTAAACAATGTGATTGTGCAATCTGAATATGGGGTCAAAATGGGAGTTCATAACTCACTTGAGTCTAATGTAGGAAATATGGTATCTCAAGAGCTATGTAAGGTTTTAAGCAACCAATATAAAAAAGAGGTCTTCATTTTTCTTTGTAGTTGAGATCTCCTGTTTCCGTGACATGTTTAGTTGTGTTCTCTCCTTTAGTCCTCCCATGCTCTAGTTATTCTGATATGGAAAAACTAGCTGAAATGCCCAACCAGTCTCTAAATCAGTGACACTTTTTCATTAAGCCTAAAGTCACTTTACATTTGCTACAGTCATACTAAATACACTTCTTTGTTGGGAGTTTAAAAGATATTTCCATCAGCTAGATTACAAGTACCTAGAACTCCCATTCTTGTTTATGTAAGAGTGGCTTCATCAGATTAAATGCTGTTCTCTGGAATGACATAAAATAGGAATAATTTACTCGTAAGATTCCTACGTAAACCATCTTTATTTACAAAATAGTATCTTAAGGATTATTGTTTCATTGAGCTTCAATTGGAGCCAAAGTATAGTCAATTACTGAAGTAAAAGCAGTTACTCAAAAACTAAAAATGAGAGATAAGTCAAATTACATTTGAAGAGAGAGCAACAGCATGAGGTTTCTTGTTTGGTTCTGGATGTTGAGTAACAGGCTCATTTGCAGGTGGAAGGAACCCTTCAGGGAACTCACTTGTACTTTCAGAATGGGGGTGTAGAGGGCTGAATTCCAGCTCTTGGGGGAAGATTGTGAGGAAAACCCCCTCCCTGCATAGACACTTCGCATTGGAAATGGAGTGGGTGGCGGGTCAGGTGGAACATAATCTCCAGGTTCCCAGACAAGTTTCCTGGGAGAGGTGGAGGAAAAAAAAGGTCCTCTTCTCATGAACTGACTCCTTGGGTCAACTGGAAGCAAGGCACCTCTGACTGGAGGGAAAGGTGCCAACACAGAGCCAGAGCCAGTTGCTTGGTTTTCAGCATGGAGAGGTGAATCAGGCACATCAGAGTCCAAAGGAGGCATATTAGGAATTCTGTGTTCTGCTGGTCCCGATGCTCTACCACAATTTGAGTAAAACCTATCTTGCCTTTGTAGAGGAAGACGTGCATCAGAAGAATATGGTTGGCCTGGCGGAGGGATCATCAGCCTGCTGGCCTGCTCCCCTGGAGGAGAGAGGGGCCCAGTCTGAGAAGGTGCTCTCTGAAAATCAGTGAACTTATGACAGCTGGATTCTCTTCCTTTACTGCTAGTCGCATGGTGCAGAGGATTCTCCAGGGCCCCTTGACCCTCCTCCTCCTCCCACTGGAGTGAAAGGTGAGAGTGTGAGTGGACCACTCTTTTCCAAATGAGGAGGTCTCCTTTCAGATGAAGGGTGACCTATTGGTGAGGGCCCATTTGGAGAAGGCTTTCTGCCCATTGCTGAGTTGGAAACATCCAGTGCATCATAGGGATCTTTTTCTACAAGTTCAAATCTAAGCTCCTTCTCAGTTAATTTTTGTCTGTTGCGTGCATTTTGTTTCCTGAAATAACTGAGGTTTCTTTCAGCAATCCGAGCTGCCAACTCACTAGCATGTGCTTCTTTCTCAGAGGAAATAATCTTCCCCAGACAGGAATGAATGGTACTCTGCAATTGTTCTTCAAGATATTGGGCTCTCTTTCTGTAGGTCTCCAGCTCTTTTATTGTATGGCTCATCTTTTCTTCGACTTTGGAAAGTTTCTCCTCTTGCTCCACACGGTAGTTTTCCTCCACTCTTAATTTCCTGTGCAGTTTCATCATATTTTCTTGATAGCGTTCCATCATGACTTTAAAGTTCTTCTGTAGGGTCTCATTCTCACTTTGCAGCTGTGCATTTTCTGACTGCAAGGATGCCTGTTCAGTCTGCAGACTTTTAAGGTGTTCTGTAAGGTCTTCCGTGGTTTTCTCCACTTCAGATGAGAAAGTACATTTTTGAATTCTTCCTCCTTCCAAGATTTCTAAGGAGGCCTTTAGCTTATCACCATAAACCAGGTTCCTCAAAGCTCCTTTGGACTCATCCTCCAAGTGAGCACCAATTTCGGGTTCACTCGTCTTTCCCAGTTCCAGGTGACCACCATCCCTTTGGGCTCCCAGGCTTGGAGAAGACCTATCCATCATCTTCAGCAAGCATTCACCCAGAGACTCCATGTGATTTTCTGTGTCCCTTAGAACTTGTTCTCCAGCTACTTTAGAGTCCTCTAATATGATTTTTGCATTATATTGGACACCTCCTTGTTCCCTCTGTGCTTCAGCTTCTCCTTGTATTGTTGGTCTCTGCGTTTGCGGAAGTAGGGATCCTTCATTCAAAACCTCTTTGATTGCCAGCTTCAGTTCTTCCTCATTCACTTGAAAGAGTCTCCAGTTTGTTTTAGCTTCAGCTATTTGTGATCTGAGGGATTCAGATTCACCTTGGAGGGACTGTATCCTTCTTGATAGGTGCGCCATTGTTTCATCCTCTTGACCATGTTGAGCCTTCTGTGCTTTGAGCTCTTCTTCTAGAAAGAGCACTTCAACGCCATGGCTGGATTCGGACCTATGCAGCTTTTCGTCGGTTGCCTCCAGCTGTCGTGCTTCCCTTGAACCCTTGTCAAACCTGCAATCCTTTCAAGGTGATTCTAAGCCTTCATGTTCTTTTTCAACAAGGCTCAATTTTTCAAGAAGTCCACATTTTGCCTCAATAAGTCCAGCAAGATTTAGAGCCAGCCTTTTTTCTCTTCCCACGTAAAGCCTGCTACGAACCGACTGAAAACCTCTCCAGAAAAGTGAGAGAACAGCGGAAAATCCAAGAGCTGTACACATCACCAACTCCCAAGGAAAGCCATAAGGAAGATGGCCTGGCTTCATGTCTTCGGACAATGCTGCCACAACCCTGGGTGCTTCTTCCAGAACCACCCACTAGTATGGCTGAGAGGCAGCCCTTGGCTCCTCCATCACGCCAACACAGCTTTGGCTCTTGCCACCACAACCACAGCCTGCCCAGGCAGGCCAACACAGGCTGTGGACACTCAGGTGTTTGGTCAGGAACTCCAACCTGCACCAGGCAACGGAGCAGACCACTGTGATCCCCTTCAGGGGCTGGGCGTATGGTGGGTGGTGGGCGTATGGCGGTGGGAGCCATGATCAAAGGCTCCCAGGAGCCTTGTTGTGCTCAACTGCCCATCAGGGCAGTGTGGTCCGCTTCCCTACCCGGTGCATCCTCAAGTGCCACAGGTTTAGGTCCCTCCCACTCCAGCCAGAGAGAATTCCTCTCCATGCCACCCACCCCTTGATTTGGTTTAGGCCAGGCCAAGGCGGGGTTAGTAGGAAGATTCCATCCAGTCATAATAACATTCAGTTTGATGTCACTCAAATTCTAAAGCTGACTAAACTGTTCAAACAGCTTTTATGGCCTATATTGGTCTTTGTGTCCCTTGCCTTTTGTTTGAGTGACTCAGTCCTTTCCCTGCCCTTGTGCTCTCCCTATTTCCTACCTTCCTTCCTCCCTTCCTGGTTTTTCTCCTTTTCTTCTTCCTTCTTTTCTACCTCCCTCCATCCCTCCAACTTTGCCTTCCTCCCTTCCAACTTTCTCTCTCCCTTCCCTTCCTTCTCTTTTCTTGCAAGTGTTTGGGGTGAAAGTCCATGGCAGGCCAGCCCCAAGCTAGGCAAGGTCACTGCCACTGAGCTACAACATCCCCAGACCTGCTGCCACTTCCTATGCAAGTAATTTGAATTATCTCTAAAGAGAAACTCTCACATAGTCTACTTTCAAAGTAATTTCAGAAGAGTGCTAACATGGGCATAAATCAGTCATGACAAGTCATTTTGAAAAGCACGGCACAGCTAATGTTCCTCAGAAGAAGGAGTTGAGAACTTTAGTTGGTTTTCAGGTCAGCATTTCTAGACTAGTACAAAGCCTCCTAATCCTGATCTCTCCTTAGTCCTATGATTTCTTTAAGTGTCCCCTTTGCTCCTGTTCATGGAGTCATGTGGTACAGAAATATACCTGGTTCTATTGAACTCTACTTAATTCTTTCTCACCTCTGTGCTCCTTTTGTCAAGTCACTCCTCAACACTTACTGTAACCCTTTCAATTTTTTGTCCATTTTCATTTAAAAAACTCTTTCAAAAATTGAACCATTTCGCATGCAGATACAGTCTTCTTGATCTGCTATTAATCCCCCACTACTGACATTGTAAGTTATTGAAATGTACACTTCCAGACCGTTTTCAGATTTTTGATTTCTGTATATCTATCTGTCTATCTATTTACAAACATAACATGGTATTCTGAGAGTATCGTTCTGCTTTTGGAGCTCTACATTGTGTTTTTCCAGAAGCAGGCCTATTACACAGAGATGAATCCATGTTACCTAGATTGAGTTCAAACCGGAATGTGCACTCAGAATCCCATTATATTGTTCTACCTACTAATGGACAGTTCAGTTATATCCAGACCTCACCACCTCCCCCATTAAGTAAAACCCTTGTGAAGAGACAATGTAGATGCCTTTATGAACATATTGATAATTTTTCATGGCAGTGTTTTCCAAAAACCAGTTAGTAAAATCAATTTATTCCTTTGCAGCCTGAAATTACCTTCATTCCAGTTTACTGGTATAAGAACCGCAGTATATCAGCAACAATTCTCCAATAGTAGTTCAGGCCGAAGTCATTCTAGATAACAATCAGTGCCGGATCCTCCATGTATTTTACACAGCCCATGACAGGGGACATCCGTCCACTCGTTTAGAACAACTGATGTTTTACGCTGGCCATTTAGGTTTATTTAAAGGATTGGTTAGAAAACAGGTGAGACAGACTGATTAGATTCAGTATGTATGTTGGCTTTGTTTTTCTAGGCCTGAATTTTTCACATTTCAATTAATTGTAGTGTTAAGTAGCAGGCAGATTCTTCACTGGCTTCAAATGTGATAAAGTTGCTTCTTAATTTTAAGAAGGCCGTTGCAATCCTGCATTTATTTTACACCTCAGTGCTTGTTTTACACACAAGAACACACGCCCAAACACCACACACACCAACAAACACACAAACACATAATTAGAGCACATTTAACACTCAAATAAAGCTTTACCTACTAATTCATAACTAGGGTATTTTTTTAATAAGTATTGTGTCTTGGTCTCTACTGGGGAAACATTGTTCAATGTGAGTTCTCTGGTTTGTTGCAGGGCAGTGAATGTTCACTTGTTGGCAATGATATAGAAATGGGGAGTTAAGAGTTTAAAAGTTTTTACAGTAGGTAGGCAGAGTCAGAGTATGGAATCTAAGAATAAGAAATTGGGGAATTTCCTCTTTGTTTCTTCATTTCAATCTCCTAATAATTCATGTATATTTTCCAAAAGTCTCCCAGAAAACAAGGACTAGGTCAATCCACATATCAGTGAACCATAGTAGAATGCGATTCTGAATTTCATATAAACAGTCATAAAATCCAAAAGACAGGTGCTGGGGTTTTGGCTCAGCACTAGAGTGCTGGCTTCACACTTTCAAAGGTCCTGAGTTGGATCCCCAACACCATGTGTGAAAGGAATGAATGAACCAATGCATGAGTGTATGATGAATGTATTAAAGGTATCAGGAGGAGGAGGAAGAGGAGGAGGAGGAGGAGAAATAGAAGAAGATGATGAGTAATTTGACAGAAGGGAAAAAGGGGAGGAGAGTGAGTTTAAAGTGTGGTTTCCAATTCCCAAACGTTCAATTACAGCAGACGGGATAGAGAGAGAAGATGGGAGGGCAGGAGAGGGGATATAGTAGAGGCCAGAAAAGGTAGCAGAATACAACAGTTACTAATATGGCATTTTGTAAAAACGTGGATGTGTAAACAATGTGATTGTGCAATCTGAATATGGGGTCAAAATGGGAGTTCATAACTCACTTGAGTCTAATGTAGGAAATATGGTATCTCAAGAGCTATGTAAGGTTTTAAGCAACCAATATAAAAAAGAGGTCTTCATTTTTCTTTGTAGTTGAGTTCTCCTGTTTCCGTGACATGTTGAGTTGTGTTCTCTCCTTTAGTCCTCCCATGCTCTAGTTATTCTGATTTTAAAAAACTAGCTGAAATGCCCAACCAGTCTCTAAATCAGTGACACTTTTTCATTAAGCCTAAAGTCACTTTACATTTGCTACAGTCATACTAAATACACTTCTTTGTTGGGAGTTTAAAAGATATTTCCATCAGCTAGATTACAAGTACCTAGAACTCCCATTCTTGTTTATGTAAGAGTGGCTTCATCAGATTAAATGCTGTTCTCTGGAATGACATAAAATAGGAATAATTTACTCATAAGATTCCTACGTAAACCATCTTTATTTACAAAATAGTATCTTAAGGATTATTGTTTCATTGAGCTTCAATTGGAGCCAAAGTATAGTCAATTACTGAAGTAAAAGCAGTTACTTAAAAACTAAAAATGAGAGATAAGTCAAATTACATTTGAAGAGAGAGCAACAGCATGAGGTTTCTTGTTTGGTTCTGGATGTTGAGTAACAGGCTCATTTGCAGGTGGAAGGAACCCTTCAGGGAACTCACTTGTACTTTCAGAATGGGGGTGTAGAGGGCTGAATTCCAGCTCTTGGGGGAAGATTGTGAGGAAAACCCCCTCCCTGCATAGACACTTCGCATTGGAAATGGAGTGGGTGGCGGGTCAGGTGGAACATAATCTCCAGGTTCCCAGACAAGTTTCCTGGGAGAGGTGGAGGAAAAAAAAGGTCCTCTTCTCATGAACTGACTCCTTGGGTCAACTGGAAGCAAGGCACCTCTGACTGGAGGGAAAGGTGCCAACACAGAGCCAGAGCCAGTTGCTTGGTTTTCAGCATGGAGAGGTGAATCAGGCACATCAGAGTCCAAAGGAGGCATATTAGGAATTCTGTGTTCTGCTGGTCCCGATGCTCTACCACAATTTGAGTAAAACCTATCTTGCCTTTGTAGAGGAAGACGTGCATCAGAAGAATATGGTTGGCCTGGCGGAGGGATCATCAGCCTGCTGGCCTGTTCCCCTGGAGGAGAGAGGGGCCCAGTCTGAGAAGGTGCTCTCTGAAAATCAGTGAACTTATGACAGCTGGATTCTCTTCCTTTACTGCTAGTCGCATGGTGCAGAGGATTCTCCAGGGCCCCTTGACCCTCCTCCTCCTCCCACTGGAGTGAAAGGTGAGAGTGTGAGTGGACCACTCTTTTCCAAATGAGGAGGTCTCCTTTCAGATGAAGGGTGACCTATTGGTGAGGGCCCATTTGGAGAAGGCTTTCTGCCCATTGCTGAGTTGGAAACATCCAGTGCATCATAGGGATCTTTTTCTACAAGTTCAAATCTAAGCTCCTTCTCAGTTAATTTTTGTCTGTTGCGTGCATTTTGTTTCCTGAAATAACTGAGGTTTCTTTCAGCAATCCGAGCTGCCAACTCACTAGCATGTGCTTCTTTCTCAGAGGAAATAATCTTCCCCAGACAGGAATGAATGGTACTCTGCAATTGTTCTTCAAGATATTGGGCTCTCTTTCTGTAGGTCTCCAGCTCTTTTATTGTATGGCTCATCTTTTCTTCGACTTTGGAAAGTTTCTCCTCTTGCTCCACACGGTAGTTTTCCTCCACTCTTAATTTCCTGTGCAGTTTCATCATATTTTCTTGATAGCGTTCCTTCATGACTTTAAAGTTCTTCTGTAGGGTCTCATTCTCACTTTGCAGCTGTGCATTTTCTGACTGCAAGGATGCCTGTTCAGTCTGCAGACTTTTAAGGTGTTCTGTAAGGTCTTCCGTGGTTTTCTCCACTTCAGATGAGAAAGTACATTTTTGAATTCTTCCTCCTTCCAAGATTTCTAAGGAGGCCTTTAGCTTATCACCATAAACCAGGTTCCTCAAAGCTCCTTTGGACTCATCCTCCAAGTGAGCACCAATTTCGGGTTCACTCGTCTTTCCCAGTTCCAGGTGACCACCATCCCTTTGGGCTCCCAGGCTTGGAGAAGACCTATCCATCATCTTCAGCAAGCATTCACCCAGAGACTCCATGTGATTTTCTGTGTCCCTTAGAACTTGTTCTCCAGCTACTTTAGAGTCCTCTAATATGATTTTTGCATTATATTGGACACCTCCTTGTTCCCTCTGTGCTTCAGCTTCTCCTTGTATTGTTGGTCTCTGCGTTTGCGGAAGTAGGGATCCTTCATTCAAAACCTCTTTGATTGCCAGCTTCAGTTCTTCCTCATTCACTTGAAAGAGTCTCCAGTTTGTTTTAGCTTCAGCTATTTGTGATCTGAGGGATTCAGATTCACCTTGGAGGGACTGTATCCTTCTTGATAGGTGCGCCATTGTTTCATCCTCTTGACCATGTTGAGCCTTCTGTGCTTTGAGCTCTTCTTCTAGAAAGAGCACTTCAACGCCATGGCTGGATTCGGACCTATGCAGCTTTTCGTCGGTTGCCTCCAGCTGTCGTGCTTCCCTTGAACCCTTGTCAAACCTGCAATCCTTTCAAGGTGATTCTAAGCCTTCATGTTCTTTTTCAACAAGGCTCAATTTTTCAAGAAGTCCACATTTTGCCTCAATAAGTCCAGCAAGATTTAGAGCCAGCCTTTTTTCTCTTCCCACGTAAAGCCTGCTACGAACCGACTGAAAACCTCTCCAGAAAAGTGAGAGAACAGCGGAAAATCCAAGAGCTGTACACATCACCAACTCCCAAGGAAAGCCATAAGGAAGATGGCCTGGCTTCATGTCTTCGGACAATGCTGCCACAACCCTGGGTGCTTCTTCCAGAACCACCCACTAGTATGGCTGAGAGGCAGCCCTTGGCTCCTCCATCACGCCAACACAGCTTTGGCTCTTGCCACCACAACCACAGCCTGCCCAGGCAGGCCAACACAGGCTGTGGACACTCAGGTGTTTGGTCAGGAACTCCAACCTGCACCAGGCAACGGAGCAGACCACTGTGATCCCCTTCAGGGGCTGGGCGTATGGTGGGTGGTGGGCGTATGGCGGTGGGAGCCATGATCAAAGGCTCCCAGGAGCCTTGTTGTGCTCAACTGCCCATCAGGGCAGTGTGGTCCGCTTCCCTACCCGGTGCATCCTCAAGTGCCACAGGTTTAGGTCCCTCCCACTCCAGCCAGAGAGAATTCCTCTCCATGCCACCCACCCCTTGATTTGGTTTAGGCCAGGCCAAGGCGGGGTTAGTAGGAAGATTCCATCCAGTCATAATAACATTCAGTTTGATGTCACTCAAATTCTAAAGCTGACTAAACTGTTCAAACAGCTTTTATGGCCTATATTGGTCTTTGTGTCCCTTGCCTTTTGTTTGAGTGACTCAGTCCTTTCCCTGCCCTTGTGCTCTCCCTATTTCCTACCTTCCTTCCTCCCTTCCTGGTTTTTCTCCTTTTCTTCTTCCTTCTTTTCTACCTCCCTCCATCCCTCCAACTTTGCCTTCCTCCCTTCCAACTTTCTCTCTCCCTTCCCTTCCTTCTCTTTTCTTGCAAGTGTTTGGGGTGAAAGTCCATGGCAGGCCAGCCCCAAGCTAGGCAAGGTCACTGCCACTGAGCTACAACATCCCCAGACCTGCTGCCACTTCCTATGCAAGTAATTTGAATTATCTCTAAAGAGAAACTCTCACATGAGTCTACTTTCAAAGTAATTTCAGAAGAGTTGCTAACATGGGCATAAATCAGTCATGACAAGTCATTTTTGAAAAGCACGGCACAGCTAATGTTCCTCAGAAGAAGGAGTTGAGAACTTTAGTTGGTTTTCAGGTCAGCATTTCTAGACTAGTACAAAGCCTCCTAATCCTGATCTCTCCTTAGTCCTATGATTTCTTTAAGTGTCCCCTTTGCTCCTGTTCATGGAGTCATGTGTACAGAAATTATACCTGGTTCTATTGAACTCTACTTAATTCTTTCTCACCTCTGTGCTCCTTTTGTCAAGTCACTCCTCAACACTTACTGTAACCCTTTCAATTTTTTGTCCATTTTCATTTAAAAAACTCTTTCAAAAATTGAACCATTTCGCATGCAGATACAGTCTTCTTGATCTGCTATTAATCCCCCACTACTGACATTGTAAGTTATTGAAATGTACACTTCCAGACCGTTTTCAGATTTTTGATTTCTGTATATCTATCTGTCTATCTATTTACAAACATAACATGGTATTCTGAGAGTATCGTTCTGCTTTTGGAGCTCTACATTGTGTTTTTCAGAAGCAGGCCTATTACACAGAGATGAATCCATGTTACCTAGATTGAGTTCAAACCGGAATGTGCACTCAGATTCCCATTATATTGTTCTACCTACTAATGGACAGTTCAGTTATATCCAGACCTCACCACCTCCCCCATTAAGTAAAACCCTTGTGAAGAGACATGTAGATGCCTTTATGAACATATTGATAATTTTTCATGGCAGTGTTTTCCAAAAACCAGTTAGTAAAATCAATTTATTCCTTTGCAGCCTGAAATTACCTTCATTCCAGTTTACTGGTATAAGAACCGCAGTATATCAGCAACAATTCTCCAATAGTAGTTCAGGCCGAAGTCATTCTAGATAACAATCAGTGCCGGATCCTCCATGTATTTTACACAGCCCATGACAGGGGACATCCGTCCACTCGTTTAGAACAACTGATGTTTTACGCTGGCCATTTAGGTTTATTTAAAGGATTGGTTAGAAAACAGGTGAGACAGACTGATTAGATTCAGTATGTATGTTGGCTTTGTTTTTCTAGGCCTGAATTTTTCACATTTCAATTAATTGTAGGTTAAGTAGCAGGCAGATTCTTCACTGGGCTTCAAATGTGATAAAGTTGCTTCTTAATTTTAAGAAGGCCGTTGCAATCCTGCATTTATTTTACACCTCAGTGCTTGTTTTACACACAAGAACACACGCCCAAACACCACACACACCAACAAACACACAAACACATAATTAGAGCACATTTAACACTCAAATAAAGCTTTACCTACTAATTCATAACTAGGGTATTTTTTTAATAAGTATTGTGTCTTGGTCTCTACTGGGGAAACATTGTTCAATGTGAGTTCTCTGGTTTGTTGCAGGGCAGTGAATGTTCACTTGTTGGCAATGATATAGAAATGGGGAGTAAGAGTTTAAAAGTTTTTACAGTAGGTAGGCAGAGTCAGAGTATGGAATCTAAGAATAAGAAATTGGGGAATTTCCTCTTTGTTTCTTCATTTCAATCTCCTAATAATTCATGTATATTTTCCAAAAGTCTCCCAGAAAACAAGGACTAGGTCAATCCACATATCAGTGAACCATAGTAGAATGCGATTCTGAATTTCATATAAACAGTCATAAAATCCAAAAGACAGGTGCTGGGGTTTTGGCTCAGCACTAGAGTGCTGGCTTCACACTTTCAAAGGTCCTGAGTTGGATCCCCAACACCATGTGTGAAAGGAATGAATGAACCAATGCATGAGTGTATGATGAATGTATTAAAGGTATCAGGAGGAGGAGGAAGAGGAGGAGGAGGAGGAGAAATAGAAGAAGATGATGAGTAATTTGACAGAAGGGAAAAAGGGGAGGAGAGTGAGTTTAAAGTGTGGTTTCCAATTCCCAAACGTTCAATTACAGCAGACGGGATAGAGAGAGAAGATGGGAGGGCAGGAGAGGGGATATAGTAGAGGCCAGAAAAGGTAGCAGAATACAACAGTTACTAATATGGCATTTTGTAAAAACGTGGATGTGTAAACAATGTGATTGTGCAATCTGAATATGGGGTCAAAATGGGAGTTCATAACTCACTTGAGTCTAATGTAGGAAATATGGTATCTCAAGAGCTATGTAAGGTTTTAAGCAACCAATATAAAAAAGAGGTCTTCATTTTTCTTTGTAGTTGAGATCTCCTGTTTCCGTGACATGTTGAGTTGTGTTCTCTCCTTTAGTCCTCCCATGCTCTAGTTATTCTGATTTTAAAAAACTAGCTGAAATGCCCAACCAGTCTCTAAATCAGTGACACTTTTTCATTAAGCCTAAAGTCACTTTACATTTGCTACAGTCATACTAAATACACTTCTTTGTTGGGAGTTTAAAAGATATTTCCATCAGCTAGATTACAAGTACCTAGAACTCCCATTCTTGTTTATGTAAGAGTGGCTTCATCAGATTAAATGCTGTTCTCTGGAATGACATAAAATAGGAATAATTTACTCATAAGATTCCTACGTAAACCATCTTTATTTACAAAATAGTATCTTAAGGATTATTGTTTCATTGAGCTTCAATTGGAGCCAAAGTATAGTCAATTACTGAAGTAAAAGCAGTTACTTAAAAACTAAAAATGAGAGATAAGTCAAATTACATTTGAAGAGAGAGCAACAGCATGAGGTTTCTTGTTTGGTTCTGGATGTTGAGTAACAGGCTCATTTGCAGGTGGAAGGAACCCTTCAGGGAACTCACTTGTACTTTCAGAATGGGGGTGTAGAGGGCTGAATTCCAGCTCTTGGGGGAAGATTGTGAGGAAAACCCCCTCCCTGCATAGACACTTCGCATTGGAAATGGAGTGGGTGGCGGGTCAGGTGGAACATAATCTCCAGGTTCCCAGACAAGTTTCCTGGGAGAGGTGGAGGAAAAAAAAGGTCCTCTTCTCATGAACTGACTCCTTGGGTCAACTGGAAGCAAGGCACCTCTGACTGGAGGGAAAGGTGCCAACACAGAGCCAGAGCCAGTTGCTTGGTTTTCAGCATGGAGAGGTGAATCAGGCACATCAGAGTCCAAAGGAGGCATATTAGGAATTCTGTGTTCTGCTGGTCCCGATGCTCTACCACAATTTGAGTAAAACCTATCTTGCCTTTGTAGAGGAAGACGTGCATCAGAAGAATATGGTTGGCCTGGCGGAGGGATCATCAGCCTGCTGGCCTGTTCCCCTGGAGGAGAGAGGGGCCCAGTCTGAGAAGGTGCTCTCTGAAAATCAGTGAACTTATGACAGCTGGATTCTCTTCCTTTACTGCTAGTCGCATGGTGCAGAGGATTCTCCAGGGCCCCTTGACCCTCCTCCTCCTCCCACTGGAGTGAAAGGTGAGAGTGTGAGTGGACCACTCTTTTCCAAATGAGGAGGTCTCCTTTCAGATGAAGGGTGACCTATTGGTGAGGGCCCATTTGGAGAAGGCTTTCTGCCCATTGCTGAGTTGGAAACATCCAGTGCATCATAGGGATCTTTTTCTACAAGTTCAAATCTAAGCTCCTTCTCAGTTAATTTTTGTCTGTTGCGTGCATTTTGTTTCCTGAAATAACTGAGGTTTCTTTCAGCAATCCGAGCTGCCAACTCACTAGCATGTGCTTCTTTCTCAGAGGAAATAATCTTCCCCAGACAGGAATGAATGGTACTCTGCAATTGTTCTTCAAGATATTGGGCTCTCTTTCTGTAGGTCTCCAGCTCTTTTATTGTATGGCTCATCTTTTCTTCGACTTTGGAAAGTTTCTCCTCTTGCTCCACACGGTAGTTTTCCTCCACTCTTAATTTCCTGTGCAGTTTCATCATATTTTCTTGATAGCGTTCCTTCATGACTTTAAAGTTCTTCTGTAGGGTCTCATTCTCACTTTGCAGCTGTGCATTTTCTGACTGCAAGGATGCCTGTTCAGTCTGCAGACTTTTAAGGTGTTCTGTAAGGTCTTCCGTGGTTTTCTCCACTTCAGATGAGAAAGTACATTTTTGAATTCTTCCTCCTTCCAAGATTTCTAAGGAGGCCTTTAGCTTATCACCATAAACCAGGTTCCTCAAAGCTCCTTTGGACTCATCCTCCAAGTGAGCACCAATTTCGGGTTCACTCGTCTTTCCCAGTTCCAGGTGACCACCATCCCTTTGGGCTCCCAGGCTTGGAGAAGACCTATCCATCATCTTCAGCAAGCATTCACCCAGAGACTCCATGTGATTTTCTGTGTCCCTTAGAACTTGTTCTCCAGCTACTTTAGAGTCCTCTAATATGATTTTTGCATTATATTGGACACCTCCTTGTTCCCTCTGTGCTTCAGCTTCTCCTTGTATTGTTGGTCTCTGCGTTTGCGGAAGTAGGGATCCTTCATTCAAAACCTCTTTGATTGCCAGCTTCAGTTCTTCCTCATTCACTTGAAAGAGTCTCCAGTTTGTTTTAGCTTCAGCTATTTGTGATCTGAGGGATTCAGATTCACCTTGGAGGGACTGTATCCTTCTTGATAGGTGCGCCATTGTTTCATCCTCTTGACCATGTTGAGCCTTCTGTGCTTTGAGCTCTTCTTCTAGAAAGAGCACTTCAACGCCATGGCTGGATTCGGACCTATGCAGCTTTTCGTCGGTTGCCTCCAGCTGTCGTGCTTCCCTTGAACCCTTGTCAAACCTGCAATCCTTTCAAGGTGATTCTAAGCCTTCATGTTCTTTTTCAACAAGGCTCAATTTTTCAAGAAGTCCACATTTTGCCTCAATAAGTCCAGCAAGATTTAGAGCCAGCCTTTTTTCTCTTCCCACGTAAAGCCTGCTACGAACCGACTGAAAACCTCTCCAGAAAAGTGAGAGAACAGCGGAAAATCCAAGAGCTGTACACATCACCAACTCCCAAGGAAAGCCATAAGGAAGATGGCCTGGCTTCATGTCTTCGGACAATGCTGCCACAACCCTGGGTGCTTCTTCCAGAACCACCCACTAGTATGGCTGAGAGGCAGCCCTTGGCTCCTCCATCACGCCAACACAGCTTTGGCTCTTGCCACCACAACCACAGCCTGCCCAGGCAGGCCAACACAGGCTGTGGACACTCAGGTGTTTGGTCAGGAACTCCAACCTGCACCAGGCAACGGAGCAGACCACTGTGATCCCCTTCAGGGGCTGGGCGTATGGTGGGTGGTGGGCGTATGGCGGTGGGAGCCATGATCAAAGGCTCCCAGGAGCCTTGTTGTGCTCAACTGCCCATCAGGGCAGTGTGGTCCGCTTCCCTACCCGGTGCATCCTCAAGTGCCACAGGTTTAGGTCCCTCCCACTCCAGCCAGAGAGAATTCCTCTCCATGCCACCCACCCCTTGATTTGGTTTAGGCCAGGCCAAGGCGGGGTTAGTAGGAAGATTCCATCCAGTCATAATAACATTCAGTTTGATGTCACTCAAATTCTAAAGCTGACTAAACTGTTCAAACAGCTTTTATGGCCTATATTGGTCTTTGTGTCCCTTGCCTTTTGTTTGAGTGACTCAGTCCTTTCCCTGCCCTTGTGCTCTCCCTATTTCCTACCTTCCTTCCTCCCTTCCTGGTTTTTCTCCTTTTCTTCTTCCTTCTTTTCTACCTCCCTCCATCCCTCCAACTTTGCCTTCCTCCCTTCCAACTTTCTCTCTCCCTTCCCTTCCTTCTCTTTTCTTGCAAGTGTTTGGGGTGAAAGTCCATGGCAGGCCAGCCCCAAGCTAGGCAAGGTCACTGCCACTGAGCTACAACATCCCCAGACCTGCTGCCACTTCCTATGCAAGTAATTTGAATTATCTCTAAAGAGAAACTCTCACATGAGTCTACTTTCAAAGTAATTTCAGAAGAGTTGCTAACATGGGCATAAATCAGTCATGACAAGTCATTTTTGAAAAGCACGGCACAGCTAATGTTCCTCAGAAGAAGGAGTTGAGAACTTTAGTTGGTTTTCAGGTCAGCATTTCTAGACTAGTACAAAGCCTCCTAATCCTGATCTCTCCTTAGTCCTATGATTTCTTTAAGTGTCCCCTTTGCTCCTGTTCATGGAGTCATGTGTACAGAAATTATACCTGGTTCTATTGAACTCTACTTAATTCTTTCTCACCTCTGTGCTCCTTTTGTCAAGTCACTCCTCAACACTTACTGTAACCCTTTCAATTTTTTGTCCATTTTCATTTAAAAAACTCTTTCAAAAATTGAACCATTTCGCATGCAGATACAGTCTTCTTGATCTGCTATTAATCCCCCACTACTGACATTGTAAGTTATTGAAATGTACACTTCCAGACCGTTTTCAGATTTTTGATTTCTGTATATCTATCTGTCTATCTATTTACAAACATAACATGGTATTCTGAGAGTATCGTTCTGCTTTTGGAGCTCTACATTGTGTTTTTCAGAAGCAGGCCTATTACACAGAGATGAATCCATGTTACCTAGATTGAGTTCAAACCGGAATGTGCACTCAGATTCCCATTATATTGTTCTACCTACTAATGGACAGTTCAGTTATATCCAGACCTCACCACCTCCCCCATTAAGTAAAACCCTTGTGAAGAGACATGTAGATGCCTTTATGAACATATTGATAATTTTTCATGGCAGTGTTTTCCAAAAACCAGTTAGTAAAATCAATTTATTCCTTTGCAGCCTGAAATTACCTTCATTCCAGTTTACTGGTATAAGAACCGCAGTATATCAGCAACAATTCTCCAATAGTAGTTCAGGCAGAAGTCATTCTAGATAACAATCAGTGCCGGATCCTCCATGTATTTTACACAGCCCATGACAGGGGACATCCGTCCACTCGTTTAGAACAACTGATGTTTTACGCTGGCCATTTAGGTTTATTTAAAGGATTGGTTAGAAAACAGGTGAGACAGACTGATTAGATTCAGTATGTATGTTGGCTTTGTTTTTCTAGGCCTGAATTTTTCACATTTCAATTAATTGTAGGTTAAGTAGCAGGCAGATTCTTCACTGGGCTTCAAATGTGATAAAGTTGCTTCTTATTTTTAAGAAGGCCGTTGCAATCCTGCATTTATTTTACACCTCAGTGCTTGTTTTACACACAAGCACACACGCCCACACACCACACACACCAACAAACACACAAACACATAATTAGAGCACATTTAACACTCAAATAAAGCTTTACCTACTAATTCATAACTAGGGTATTTTTTTAATAAGTATTGTGTCTTGGTCTCTACTGGGGAAACATTGTTCAATGTGAGTTCTCTGGTTTGTTGCAGGGCAGCGAATGTTCACTTGTTGGCAATGATATAGAAATGGGGAGTAAGAGTTTAAAAGTTTTTACAGTAGGTAGGCAGAGTCAGAGTATGGAATCTAAGAATAAGAAATTGGGGAATTTCCTCTTTGTTTCTTCATTTCAATCTCTTAATAATTCATGTATATTTTCCAAAAGTCTCCCAGAAAACAAGGACTAGGTCATTCCACATATCAGTGAACCATAGCAGAATGCGATTCTGAATTTCATATAAACAGTCATAAAATCCAAATAACAGGTGCTGGGGTTTTGGCTCAGCACTAGAGTGCTGGCTTCACACTTTCAAAGGTCCTGAGTTGGATCCCCAACACCATGTGTGAAAGGAATGAATGAACCAATGCATGAGTGTATGATGAATGAATTAAAGGTATCAGGAGGAGGAGGAAGAGGAGGAGGAGGAGGAGAAATAGAAGAAGATGATGAGTAATTTGACAGAAGGCAAAAAGGGGAGGAGAGTGAGTTTAAAGTGTGGTTTCCAATTCCCAAACGTTGAATTACAGCAGACGGGATAGAGAGAGAAGATGGGAGGGCAGGAGAGGGGGTATAGTAGAGGCCAGAAAAGGTAGCAGAATACAACAGTTACTAATATGGCATTTTGTAAAAACGTGGATGTGTAAACAATGAAAATGTTTTTCTAGGCCTGAATTTTTCACATTTCAATTAATTGTAGGTTAAGCTTCAGGCAGATTCCTCACTGGGCTTCAAATGTGATAAAGTTGCTTCTTATTTTTAAGAAGGCCGTTGCAATCCTGCATTTATTTTACACCTCAGTGCTTGTTTTACACACAAACACACACGCCCACACACCACACACACCAACAAACACACAAACACATAATTAGAGCACATTTAACACTCAAATAAAGCTTTACCTACTAATTCATAACTAGGGTATTTTTTTAATAAGTATTGTGTCTTGGTCTCTACTGGGGAAACATTGTTCAATGTGAGTTCTCTGGTTTGTTGTAGGGCAGTGAATGTTCACTTGTTGGCAATGATATAGAAATGGGGAGTAAGAGTTTAAAAGTTTTTACAGTAGGTAGGCAGAGTCAGAGTATGGAATCTAACAATAAGAAATTGGGGAATTTCCTCTTTGTTTCTCCATTTCAATCTCCTAATAATTCATGTATATTTTCCAAAAGTCTCCCAGAAAACAAGGACTAGGTCAATCCACATATCAGTGAACCATAGCAGAATGCGATTCTGAATTTCATATAAACAGTCATAAAATCCAAAAGACAGGTGCTGGGGTTTTGGCTCAGCACTAGAGTGCTGGCTTCACACTTTCAAAGGTCCTGAGTTGGATCCCCAACACCATGTGTGAAAGGAATGAATGAACCAATGCATGAGTGTATGATGAATGAATTAAAGGTATCAGGAGGAGGAGGAAGAGGAGGAGGAGGAGGAGAAATAGAAGAAGATGATGAGTAATTTGACAGAAGGGAAAAAGGGGAGGAGAGTGAGTTTAAAGTGTGGTTTCCAATTCTCAAACGTTCAATTACAGCAGACGGGATAGAGAGAGAAGATGGGAGGGCAGGAGAGGGGATATAGTAGAGGCCAGAAAAGGTAGTAGAATACAACAGTTACTAATATGGCATTTTGTAAAAACGTGGATGTGTAAACAATGTGATTGTGCAATCTGAATATGGGGTCAAAATGGGAGTTCATAACTCACTTGAGTCTAATGTAGGAAATATGGTATCTCAAGAGCTATGTAAGGTTTTAAGCAACCAATATAAAAAAGAGGTCTTCATTTTTCTTTGTAGTTGAGATCTCCTGTTTCCGTGACATGTTTAGTTGTGTTCTCTCCTTTAGTCCTCCCATGCTCTAGTTATTCTGATATGGAAAAACTAGCTGAAATGCCCAACCAGTCTCTAAATCAGTGACACTTTTTCATTAAGCCTAAAGTCACTTTACATTTGCTACAGTCATACTAAATACACTTCTTTGTTGGGAGTTTAAAAGATATTTCCATCAGCTAGATTACAAGTACCTAGAACTCCCATTCTTGTTTATGTAAGAGTGGCTTCATCAGATTAAATGCTGTTCTCTGGAATGACATAAAATAGGAATAATTTACTCGTAAGATTCCTACGTAAACCATCTTTATTTACAAAATAGTATCTTAAGGATTATTGTTTCATTGAGCTTCAATTGGAGCCAAAGTATAGTCAATTACTGAAGTAAAAGCAGTTACTCAAAAACTAAAAATGAGAGATAAGTCAAATTACATTTGAAGAGAGAGCAACAGCATGAGGTTTCTTGTTTGGTTCTGGATGTTGAGTAACAGGCTCATTTGCAGGTGGAAGGAACCCTTCAAGGAACTCACTTGTACTTTCAGAATGGGGGTGTAGAGGGCTGAATTCCAGCTCTTGGGGGAAGATTGTGAGGAAAACCCCCTCCCTGCATAGACACTTCGCATTGGAAATGGAGTGGGTGGCGGGTCAGGTGGAACATAATCTCCAGGTTCCCAGACAAGTTTCCTGGGAGAGGTGGAGGAAAAAAAAGGTCCTCTTCTCATGAACTGACTCCTTGGGTCAACTGGAAGCAAGGCACCTCTGACTGGAGGGAAAGGTGCCAACACAGAGCCAGAGCCAGTTGCTTGGTTTTCAGCATGGAGAGGTGAATCAGGCACATCAGAGTCCAAAGGAGGCATATTAGGAATTCTGTGTTCTGCTGGTCCCGATGCTCTACCACAATTTGAGTAAAACCTATCTTGCCTTTGTAGAGGAAGACGTGCATCAGAAGAATATGGTTGGCCTGGCGGAGGGATCATCAGCCTGCTGGCCTGTTCCCCTGGAGGAGAGAGGGGCCCAGTCTGAGAAGGTGCTCTCTGAAAATCAGTGAACTTATGACAGCTGGATTCTCTTCCTTTACTGCTAGTCGCATGGTGCAGAGGATTCTCCAGGGCCCCTTGACCCTCCTCCTCCTCCCACTGGAGTGAAAGGTGAGAGTGTGAGTGGACCACTCTTTTCCAAATGAGGAGGTCTCCTTTCAGATGAAGGGTGACCTATTGGTGAGGGCCCATTTGGAGAAGGCTTTCTGCCCATTGCTGAGTTGGAAACATCCAGTGCATCATAGGGATCTTTTTCTACAAGTTCAAATCTAAGCTCCTTCTCAGTTAATTTTTGTCTGTTGCGTGCATTTTGTTTCCTGAAATAACTGAGGTTTCTTTCAGCAATCCGAGCTGCCAACTCACTAGCATGTGCTTCTTTCTCAGAGGAAATAATCTTCCCCAGACAGGAATGAATGGTACTCTGCAATTGTTCTTCAAGATATTGGGCTCTCTTTCTGTAGGTCTCCAGCTCTTTTATTGTATGGCTCATCTTTTCTTCGACTTTGGAAAGTTTCTCCTCTTGCTCCACACGGTAGTTTTCCTCCACTCTTAATTTCCTGTGCAGTTTCATCATATTTTCTTGATAGCGTTCCATCATGACTTTAAAGTTCTTCTGTAGGGTCTCATTCTCACTTTGCAGCTGTGCATTTTCTGACTGCAAGGATGCCTGTTCAGTCTGCAGACTTTTAAGGTGTTCTGTAAGGTCTTCCGTGGTTTTCTCCACTTCAGATGAGAAAGTACATTTTTGAATTCTTCCTCCTTCCAAGATTTCTAAGGAGGCCTTTAGCTTATCACCATAAACCAGGTTCCTCAAAGCTCCTTTGGACTCATCCTCCAAGTGAGCACCAATTTCGGGTTCACTCGTCTTTCCCAGTTCCAGGTGACCACCATCCCTTTGGGCTCCCAGGCTTGGAGAAGACCTATCCATCATCTTCAGCAAGCATTCACCCAGAGACTCCATGTGATTTTCTGTGTCCCTTAGAACTTGTTCTCCAGCTACTTTAGAGTCCTCTAATATGATTTTTGCATTATATTGGACACCTCCTTGTTCCCTCTGTGCTTCAGCTTCTCCTTGTATTGTTGGTCTCTGCGTTTGCGGAAGTAGGGATCCTTCATTCAAAACCTCTTTGATTGCCAGCTTCAGTTCTTCCTCATTCACTTGAAAGAGTCTCCAGTTTGTTTTAGCTTCAGCTATTTGTGATCTGAGGGATTCAGATTCACCTTGGAGGGACTGTATCCTTCTTGATAGGTGCGCCATTGTTTCATCCTCTTGACCCTGTTGAGCCTTCTGTGCTTTGAGCTCTTCTTCTAGAAAGAGCACTTCAACGCCATGGCTGGATTCGGACCTATGCAGCTTTTCGTCGGTTGCCTCCAGCTGTCGTGCTTCCCTTGAACCCTTGTCAAACCTGCAATCCTTTCAAGGTGATTCTAAGCCTTCATGTTCTTTTTCAACAAGGCTCAATTTTTCAAGAAGTCCACATTTTGCCTCAATAAGTCCAGCAAGATTTAGAGCCAGCCTTTTTTCTCTTCCCACGTAAAGCCTGCTACGAACCGACTGAAAACCTCTCCAGAAAAGTGAGAGAACAGCGGAAAATCCAAGAGCTGTACACATCACCAACTCCCAAGGAAAGCCATAAGGAAGATGGCCTGGCTTCATGTCTTCGGACAATGCTGCCACAACCCTGGGTGCTTCTTCCAGAACCACCCACTAGTATGGCTGAGAGGCAGCCCTTGGCTCCTCCATCACGCCAACACAGCTTTGGCTCTTGCCACCACAACCACAGCCTGCCCAGGCAGGCCAACACAGGCTGTGGACACTCAGGTGTTTGGTCAGGAACTCCAACCTGCACCAGGCAACGGAGCAGACCACTGTGATCCCCTTCAGGGGCTGGGCGTATGGTGGGTGGTGGGCGTATGGCGGTGGGAGCCATGATCAAAGGCTCCCAGGAGCCTTGTTGTGCTCAACTGCCCATCAGGGGAGTGTGGTCCGCTTCCCTACCCGGTGCATCCTCAAGTGCCACAGGTTTAGGTCCCTCCCACTCCAGCCAGAGAGAATTCCTCTCCATGCCAAACACCCCTTGATTTGGTTTAGGCCAGGCCAAGGCGGGGTTAGTAGGAAGATTCCATCCAGTCATAATAACATTCAGTTTGATGTCACTCAAATTCTAAAGCTGACTAAACTGTTCAAACAGCTTTTATGGCCTATATTGGTCTTTGTGTCCCTTGCCTTTTGTTTGAGTGACTCAGTCCTTTCCCTGCCCTTGTGCTCTCCTTATTTCCTACCTTCCTTCCTCCCTTCCTGGTTTTTCTCCTTTTCTTCTTCCTTCTTTTCTACCTCCCTCCATCCCTCCAACTTTGCCTTCCTCCCTTCCAACTTTCTCTCTCCCTTCCCTTCCTTCTCTTTTCTTGCAAGTGTTTGGGGTGAAAGTCCATGGCAGGCCAGCCCCAAGCTAGGCAAGGTCACTGCCACTGAGCTACAACATCCCCAGACCTGCTGCCACTTCCTATGCAAGTAATTTGAATTATCTCTAAAGAGAAACTCTCACATGAGTCTACTTTCAAAGTAATTTCAGAAGAGTTGCTAACATGGGCATAAATCAGTCATGACAAGTCATTTTTGAAAAGCACGGCACAGCTAATGTTCCTCAGAAGAAGGAGTTGAGAACTTTAGTTGGTTTTCAGGTCAGCATTTCTAGACTAGTACAAAGCCTCCTAATCCTGATCTCTCCTTAGTCCTATGATTTCTTTAAGTGTCCCCTTTGCTCCTGTTCATGGAGTCATGTGTACAGAAATTATACCTGGTTCTATTGAACTCTACTTAATTCTTTCTCCCTCTGTGCTCCTTTTGTCAAGTCACTCCTCAACACTTACTGTAACCCTTTCAATTTTTTGTCCATTTTCATTTAAAAAACTCTTTCAAAAATTGAACCATTTCGCATGCAGATACAGTCTTCTTGATCTGCTATTAATCCCCCACTACTGACATTGTAAGTTATTGAAATGTACACTTCCAGACCGTTTTCAGATTTTTGATTTCTGTATATCTATCTGTCTATCTATTTACAAACATAACATGGTATTCTGAGAGTATCGTTCTGCTTTTGGAGCTCTACATTGTGTTTTTCAGAAGCAGGCCTATTACACAGAGATGAATCCATGTTACCTAGATTGAGTTCAAACCGGAATGTGCACTCAGATTCCCATTATATTGTTCTACCTACTAATGGACAGTTCAGTTATATCCAGACCTCAGAACCTCCCCCATTAAGTAAAACCCTTGTGAAGAGACATGTAGATGCCTTTATGAACATATTGATAATTTTTCATGGCAGTGTTTTCCAAAAACCAGTTAGTAAAATCAATTTATTCCTTTGCAGCCTGAAATTACCTTCATTCCAGTTTACTGGTATAAGAACCGCAGTATATCAGCAACAATTCTCCAATAGTAGTTCAGGCCGAAGTCATTCTAGATAACAATCAGTGCCGGATCCTCCATGTATTTTACACAGCCCATGACAGGGGACATCCGTCCACTCGTTTAGAACAACTGATGTTTTACGCTGGCCATTTAGGTTTATTTAAAGGATTGGTTAGAAAACAGGTGAGACAGACTGATTAGATTCAGTATGTATGTTGGCTTTGTTTTTCTAGGCCTGAATTTTTCACATTTCAATTAATTGTAGGTTAAGTAGCAGGCAGATTCTTCACTGGGCTTCAAATGTGATAAAGTTGCTTCTTAATTTTAAGAAGGCCGTTGCAATCCTGCATTTATTTTACACCTCAGTGCTTGTTTTACACACAAGCACACACGCCCAAACACCACACACACCAACAAACACACAAACACATAATTAGAGCACATTTCACACTCAAATAAAGCTTTACCTACTAATTCATAACTAGGGTATTTTTTTACTAAGTATTGTGTCTTGGTCTCTACTGGGGAAACATTGTTCAATGTGAGTTCTCTGGTTTGTTGCAGGGCAGTGAATGTTCACTTGTTGGCAATGATATAGAAATGGGGAGTAAGAGTTTAAAAGTTTTTACAGTAGGTAGGCAGAGTCAGAGTATGGAATCTAAGAATAAGAAATTGGGGAATATCCTCTTTGTTTCTTCATTTCAATCTCCTAATAATTCATGTATATTTTCCAAAAGTCTCCCAGAAAACAAGGACTAGGTCAATCCACATATCAGTGAACCATAGTAGAATGCGATTCTGAATTTCATATAAACAGTCATAAAATCCAAAAGACAGGTGCTGGGGTTTTGGCTCAGCACTAGAGTGCTGGCTTCACACTTTCAAAGGTCCTGAGTTGGATCCCCAACACCATGTGTGAAAGGAATGAATGAACCAATGCATGAGTGTATGATGAATGAATTAAAGGTATCAGGAGGAGGAGGAAGAGGAGGAGGAGGAGGAGAAATAGAAGAAGATGATGAGTAATTTGACAGAAGGGAAAAAGGGGAGGAGAGTGAGTTTAAAGTGTGGTTTCCAATTCCCAAACGTTCAATTACAGCAGACGGGATAGAGAGAGAAGATGGGAGGGCAGGAGAGGGGATATAGTAGAGGCCATAAAAGGTAGCAGAATACAACAGTTACTAATATGGCATTTTGTAAAAACGTGGATGTGTAAACAATGTGATTGTGCAATCTGAATATGGGGTCAAAATGGGAGTTCATAACTCACTTGAGTCTAATGTAGGAAATATGGTATCTCAAGAGCTATGTAAGGTTTTAAGCAACCAATATAAAAAAGAGGTCTTCATTTTTCTTTGTAGTTGAGATCTCCTGTTTCCGTGACATGTTGAGTTGTGTTCTCTCCTTTAGTCCTCCCATGCTCTAGTTATTCTGATTTTAAAAAACTAGCTGAAATGCCCAACCAGTCTCTAAATCAGTGACACTTTTTCATTAAGCCTAAAGTCACTTTACATTTGCTACAGTCATACTAAATACACTTCTTTGTTGGGAGTTTAAAAGATATTTCCATCAGCTAGATTACAAGTACCTAGAACTCCCATTCTTGTTTATGTAAGAGTGGCTTCATCAGATTAAATGCTGTTCTCTGGAATGACATAAAATAGGAATAATTTACTCGTAAGATTCCTACGTAAACCATCTTTATTTACAAAATAGTATCTTAAGGATTATTGTTTCATTGAGCTTCAATTGGAGCCAAAGTATAGTCAATTACTGAAGTAAAAGCAGTTACATAAAAACTAAAAATGAGAGATAAGTCAAATTACATTTGAAGAGAGAGCAACAGCATGAGGTTTCTTGTTTGGTTCTGGATGTTGAGTAACAGGCTCATTTGCAGGTGGAAGGAACCCTTCAGGGAACTCACTTGTACTTTCAGAATGGGGGTGTAGAGGGCTGAATTCCAGCTCTTGGGGGAAGATTGTGAGGAAAACCCCCTCCCTGCATAGACACTTCGCATTGGAAATGGAGTGGGTGGCGGGTCAGGTGGAACATAATCTCCAGGTTCCCAGACAAGTTTCCTGGGAGAGGTGGAGGAAAAAAAAGGTCCTCTTCTCATGAACTGACTCCTTGGGTCAACTGGAAGCAAGGCACCTCTGACTGGAGGGAAAGGTGCCAACACAGAGCCAGAGCCAGTTGCTTGGTTTTCAGCATGGAGAGGTGAATCAGGCACATCAGAGTCCAAAGGAGGCATATTAGGAATTCTGTGTTCTGCTGGTCCCGATGCTCTACCACAATTTGAGTAAAACCTATCTTGCCTTTGTAGAGGAAGACGTGCATCAGAAGAATATGGTTGGCCTGGCGGAGGGATCATCAGCCTGCTGGCCTGTTCCCCTGGAGGAGAGAGGGGCCCAGTCTGAGAAGGTGCTCTCTGAAAATCAGTGAACTTATGACAGCTGGATTCTCTTCCTTTACTGCTAGTCGCATGGTGCAGAGGATTCTCCAGGGCCCCTTGACCCTCCTCCTCCTCCCACTGGAGTGAAAGGTGAGAGTGTGAGTGGACCACTCTTTTCCAAATGAGGAGGTCTCCTTTCAGATGAAGGGTGACCTATTGGTGAGGGCCCATTTGGAGAAGGCTTTCTGCCCATTGCTGAGTTGGAAACATCCAGTGCATCATAGGGATCTTTTTCTACAAGTTCAAATCTAAGCTCCTTCTCAGTTAATTTTTGTCTGTTGCGTGCATTTTGTTTCCTGAAATAACTGAGGTTTCTTTCAGCAATCCGAGCTGCCAACTCACTAGCATGTGCTTCTTTCTCAGAGGAAATAATCTTCCCCAGACAGGAATGAATGGTACTCTGCAATTGTTCTTCAAGATATTGGGCTCTCTTTCTGTAGGTCTCCAGCACTTTTATTGTATGGCTCATCTTTTCTTCGACTTTGGAAAGTTTCTCCTCTTGCTCCACATAGTAGTTTTCCTCCACTCTTAATTTCCTGTGCAGTTTCATCATATTTTCTTGATAGCGTTCCATCATGACTTTAAAGTTCTTCTGTAGGGTCTCATTCTCACTTTGCAGCTGTGCATTTTCTGACTGCAAGGATGCCTGTTCAGTCTGCAGACTTTTAAGGTGTTCTGTAAGGTCTTCCGTGGTTTTCTCCACTTCAGATGAGAAAGTACATTTTTGAATTCTTCCTCCTTCCAAGATTTCTAAGGAGGCCTTTAGCTTATCACCATAAACCAGGTTCCTCAAAGCTCCTTTGGACTCATCCTCCAAGTGAGCACCAATTTCGGGTTCACTCGTCTTTCCCAGTTCCAGGTGACCACCATCCCTTTGGGCTCCCAGGCTTGGAGAAGACCTATCCATCATCTTCAGCAAGCATTCACCCAGAGACTCCATGTGATTTTCTGTGTCCCTTAGAACTTGTTCTCCAGGTACTTTAGAGTCCTCTAATATGATTTTTGCTTTATATTGGACACCTCCTTGTTCCCTCTGTGCTTCAGCTTCTCCTTGTATTGTTGGTCTCTGCGTTTGCGGAAGTAGGGATCCTTCATTCAAAACCTCTTTGATTGCCAGCTTCAGTTCTTCCTCATTCACTTGAAAGAGTCTCCAGTTTGTTTTAGCTTCAGCTATTTGTGATCTGAGGGATTCAGATTCACCTTGGAGGGACTGTATCCTTCTTGATAGGTGCGCCATCGTTTCATCCTGTTGACCATGTTGAGCCTTCTGTGCTTTGAGCTCTTCTTCTAGAAAGAGCACTTCAACGCCATGGCTGGATTCGGACCTATGCAGCTTTTCGTCGGTTGCCTCCAGCTGTCGTGCTTCCCTTGAACCCTTCTCAAACCTGCAATCCTTTAAAGGTGATTCTAAGCCTTCATGTTCTTTTTCAACAAGGCTCACTTTTTCAAGAAGTCCACATTTTGCCTCAATAAGTCCAGCAAGATTTAGAGCCAGCCTTTTTTCTCTTCCCACGTAAAGCCTGCTACGAACCGACTGAAAACCTCTCCAGAAAAGTGAGACAATAGCGGAAAATCCAAGAGCTGTACACATCACCAACTCCCAAGGAAAGCCATAAGGAAGATGGCCTGGCTTCATGTCTTCGGACAATGCTGCCACAACCCTGGGTGCTTCTTCCAGAACCACCCACTAGTATGGCTGAGAGGCAGCCCTTGGCTCCTCCATCACGCCAACACAGCTTTGGCTCTTGCCACCACAACCACAGCCTGCCCAGGCAGGCCAACACAGGCTGTGGACACTCAGGTGTTTGGTCAGGAACTCCAACCTGCACCAGGCAACGGAGCAGACCACTGTGATCCCCTTCAGGGGCTGGGCGTATGGTGGGTGGTGGGCGTATGGCGGTGGGAGCCATGATCAAAGGCTCCCAGGAGCCTTGTTGTGCTCAACTGCCCATCAGGGGAGTGTGGTCCGCTTCCCTACCCGGTGCATCCTCAAGTGCCACAGGTTTAGGTCCCTCCCACTCCAGCCAGAGAGAATTCCTCTCCATGCCACCCACCCCTTGATTTGGTTTAGGCCAGGCCAAGGCGGGGTTAGTAGGAAGATTCCATCCAGTCATAATAACATTCAGTTTGATGTCACTCAAATTCTAAAGCTGACTAAACTGTTCAAACAGCTTTTATGGCCTATATTGGTCTTTGTGTCCCTTGCCTTTTGTTTGAGTGACTCAGTCCTTTCCCTGCCCTTGTGCTCTCCTTATTTCCTACCTTCCTTCCTCCCTTCCTGGTTTTTCTCCTTTTCTTCTTCCTTCTTTTCTACCTCCCTCCATCCCTCCAACTTTGCCTTCCTCCCTTCCAACTTTCTCTCTCCCTTCCCTTCCTTCTCTTTTCTTGCAAGTGTTTGGGGTGAAAGTCCATGGCAGGCCAGCCCCAAGCTAGGCAAGGTCACTGCCACTGAGCTACAACATCCCCAGACCTGCTGCCACTTCCTATGCAAGTAATTTGAATTATCTCTAAAGAGAAACTCTCACATGAGTCTACTTTCAAAGTAATTTCAGAAGAGTTGCTAACATGGGCATAAATCAGTCATGACAAGTCATTTTTGAAAAGCACGGCACAGCTAATGTTCCTCAGAAGAAGGAGTTGAGAACTTTAGTTGGTTTTCAGGTCAGCATTTCTAGACTAGTACAAAGCCTCCTAATCCTGATCTCTCCTTAGTCCTATGATTTCTTTAAGTGTCCCCTTTGCTCCTGTTCATGGAGTCATGTGTACAGAAATTATACCTGGTTCTATTGAACTCTACTTAATTCTTTCTCACCTCTGTGCTCCTTTTGTCAAGTCACTCCTCAACACTTACTGTAACCCTTTCAATTTTTTGTCCATTTTCATTTAAAAAACTCTTTCAAAAATTGAACCATTTCGCATGCAGATACAGTCTTCTTGATCTGCTATTAATCCCCCACTACTGACATTGTAAGTTATTGAAATGTACACTTCCAGACCGTTTTCAGATTTTTGATTTCTGTATATCTATCTGTCTATCTATTTACAAACATAACATGGTATTCTGAGAGTATCGTTCTGCTTTTGGAGCTCTACATTGTGTTTTTCAGAAGCAGGCCTATTACACAGAGATGAATCCATGTTACCTAGATTGAGTTCAAACCGGAATGTGCACTCAGATTCCCATTATATTGTTCTACCTACTAATGGACAGTTCAGTTATATCCAGACCTCACCACCTCCCCCATTAAGTAAAACCCTTGTGAAGAGACATGTAGATGCCTTTATGAACATATTGATAATTTTTCATGGCAGTGTTTTCCAAAAACCAGTTAGTAAAATCAATTTATTCCTTTGCAGCCTGAAATTACCTTCATTCCAGTTTACTGGTATAAGAACCGCAGTATATCAGCAACAATTCTCCAATAGTAGTTCAGGCCGAAGTCATTCTAGATAACAATCAGTGCCGGATCCTCCATGTATTTTACACAGCCCATGACAGGGGACATCCGTCCACTCGTTTAGAACAACTGATGTTTTACGCTGGCCATTTAGGTTTATTTAAAGGATTGGTTAGAAAACAGGTGAGACAGACTGATTAGATTCAGTATGTATGTTGGCTTTGTTTTTCTAGGCCTGAATTTTTCACATTTCAATTAATTGTAGGTTAAGTAGCAGGCAGATTCTTCACTGGGCTTCAAATGTGATAAAGTTGCTTCTTATTTTTAAGAAGGCCGTTGCAATCTTGCATTTATTTTACACCTCAGTGCTTGTTTTACACACAAGCACACACGCCCACACACCACACACACCAACAAACACACAAACACATAATTAGAGCACATTTAACACTCAAATAAAGCTTTACCTACTAATTCATAACTAGGGTATTTTTTTAATAAGTATTGTGTCTTGGTCTCTACTGGGGAAACATTGTTCAATGTGAGTTCTCTGGTTTGTTGCAGGGCAGTGAATGTTCACTTGTTGGCAATGATATAGAAATGGGGAGTAAGAGTTTAAAAGTTTTTACAGTAGGTAGGCAGAGTCAGAGTATGGAATCTAAGAATAAGAAATTGGGGAATTTCCTCTTTGTTTCTTCATTTCAATCTCCTAATAATTCATGTATATTTTCCAAAAGTCTCCCAGAAAACAAGGACTAGGTCAATCCACATATCAGTGAACCATAGTAGAATGCGATTCTGAATTTCATATAAACAGTCATAAAATCCAAAAGACAGGTGCTGGGGTTTTGGCTCAGCACTAGAGTGCTGGCTTCACACTTTCAAAGGTCCTGAGTTGGATCCCCAACACCATGTGTGAAAGGAATGAATGAACCAATGCATGAGTGTATGATGAATGAATTAAAGGTATCAGGAGGAGGAGGAAGAGGAGGAGGAGGAGGAGAAATAGAAGAAGATGATGAGTAATTTGACAGAAGGGAAAAAGGGGAGGAGAGTGAGTTTAAAGTGTGGTTTCCAATTCCCAAACGTTCAATTACAGCAGACGGGATAGAGAGAGAAGATGGGAGGGCAGGAGAGGGGATATAGTAGAGGCCAGAAAAGGTAGCAGAATACAACAGTTACTAATATGGCATTTTGTAAAAACGTGGATGTGTAAACAATGTGATTGTGCAATCTGAATATGGGGTCAAAATGGGAGTTCATAACTCACTTGAGTCTAATGTAGGAAATATGGTATCTCAAGAGCTATGTAAGGTTTTAAGCAACCAATATAAAAAAGAGGTCTTCATTTTTCTTTGTAGTTGAGATCTCCTGTTTCCGTGACATGTTGAGTTGTGTTCTCTCCTTTAGTCCTCCCATGCTCTAGTTATTCTGATTTTAAAA
The DNA here is from genome assembly GCF_048772815.1 of Callospermophilus lateralis. NCBI lineage: Eukaryota > Metazoa > Chordata > Mammalia > Rodentia > Sciuridae > Callospermophilus > Callospermophilus lateralis. The sequence goes on along the minus strand of NW_027513324.1, from coordinate 117,818 downwards.
AACTAGCTGAAATGCCCAACCAGTCTCTAAATCAGTGACACTTTTTCATTAAGCCTAAAGTCACTTTACATTTGCTACAGTCATACTAAATACACTTCTTTGTTGGGAGTTTAAAAGATATTTCCATCAGCTAGATTACAAGTACCTAGAACTCCCATTCTTGTTTATGTAAGAGTGGCTTCATCAGATTAAATGCTGTTCTCTGGAATGACATAAAATAGGAATAATTTACTCGTAAGATTCCTACGTAAACCATCTTTATTTACAAAATAGTATCTTAAGGATTATTGTTTCATTGAGCTTCAATTGGAGCCAAAGTATAGTCAATTACTGAAGTAAAAGCAGTTACATAAAAACTAAAAATGAGAGATAAGTCAAATTACATTTGAAGAGAGAGCAACAGCATGAGGTTTCTTGTTTGGTTCTGGATGTTGAGTAACAGGCTCATTTGCAGGTGGAAGGAACCCTTCAGGGAACTCACTTGTACTTTCAGAATGGGGGTGTAGAGGGCTGAATTCCAGCTCTTGGGGGAAGATTGTGAGGAAAACCCCCTCCCTGCATAGACACTTCGCATTGGAAATGGAGTGGGTGGCGGGTCAGGTGGAACATAATCTCCAGGTTCCCAGACAAGTTTCCTGGGAGAGGTGGAGGAAAAAAAAGGTCCTCTTCTCATGAACTGACTCCTTGGGTCAACTGGAAGCAAGGCACCTCTGACTGGAGGGAAAGGTGCCAACACAGAGCCAGAGCCAGTTGCTTGGTTTTCAGCATGGAGAGGTGAATCAGGCACATCAGAGTCCAAAGGAGGCATATTAGGAATTCTGTGTTCTGCTGGTCCCGATGCTCTACCACAATTTGAGTAAAACCTATCTTGCCTTTGTAGAGGAAGACGTGCATCAGAAGAATATGGTTGGCCTGGCGGAGGGATCATCAGCCTGCTGGCCTGTTCCCCTGGAGGAGAGAGGGGCCCAGTCTGAGAAGGTGCTCTCTGAAAATCAGTGAACTTATGACAGCTGGATTCTCTTCCTTTACTGCTAGTCGCATGGTGCAGAGGATTCTCCAGGGCCCCTTGACCCTCCTCCTCCTCCCACTGGAGTGAAAGGTGAGAGTGTGAGTGGACCACTCTTTTCCAAATGAGGAGGTCTCCTTTCAGATGAAGGGTGACCTATTGGTGAGGGCCCATTTGGAGAAGGCTTTCTGCCCATTGCTGAGTTGGAAACATCCAGTGCATCATAGGGATCTTTTTCTACAAGTTCAAATCTAAGCTCCTTCTCAGTTAATTTTTGTCTGTTGCGTGCATTTTGTTTCCTGAAATAACTGAGGTTTCTTTCAGCAATCCGAGCTGCCAACTCACTAGCATGTGCTTCTTTCTCAGAGGAAATAATCTTCCCCAGACAGGAATGAATGGTACTCTGCAATTGTTCTTCAAGATATTGGGCTCTCTTTCTGTAGGTCTCCAGCACTTTTATTGTATGGCTCATCTTTTCGTCGACTTTGGAAAGTTTCTCCTCTTGCTCCACATAGTAGTTTTCCTCCACTCTTAATTTCCTGTGCAGTTTCATCATATTTTCTTGATAGCGTTCCATCATGACTTTAAAGTTCTTCTGTAGGGTCTCATTCTCACTTTGCAGCTGTGCATTTTCTGACTGCAAGGATGCCTGTTCAGTCTGCAGACTTTTAAGGTGTTCTGTAAGGTCTTCCGTGGTTTTCTCCACTTCAGATGAGAAAGTACATTTTTGAATTCTTCCTCCTTCCAAGATTTCTAAGGAGGCCTTTAGCTTATCACCATAAACCAGGTTCCTCAAAGCTCCTTTGGACTCATCCTCCAAGTGAGCACCAATTTCGGGTTCACTCGTCTTTCCCAGTTCCAGGTGACCACCATCCCTTTGGGCTCCCAGGCTTGGAGAAGACCTATCCATCATCTTCAGCAAGCATTCACCCAGAGACTCCATGTGATTTTCTGTGTCCCTTAGAACTTGTTCTCCAGGTACTTTAGAGTCCTCTAATATGATTTTTGCTTTATATTGGACACCTCCTTGTTCCCTCTGTGCTTCAGCTTCTCCTTGTATTGTTGGTCTCTGCGTTTGCGGAAGTAGGGATCCTTCATTCAAAACCTCTTTGATTGCCAGCTTCAGTTCTTCCTCATTCACTTGAAAGAGTCTCCAGTTTGTTTTAGCTTCAGCTATTTGTGATCTGAGGGATTCAGATTCACCTTGGAGGGACTGTATCCTTCTTGATAGGTGCGCCATCGTTTCATCCTCTTGACCATGTTGAGCCTTCTGTGCTTTGAGCTCTTCTTCTAGAAAGAGCACTTCAACGCCATGGCTGGATTCGGACCTATGCAGCTTTTCGTCGGTTGCCTCCAGCTGTCGTGCTTCCCTTGAACCCTTCTCAAACCTGCAATCCTTTAAAGGTGATTCTAAGCCTTCATGTTCTTTTTCAACAAGGCTCACTTTTTCAAGAAGTCCACATTTTGCCTCAATAAGTCCAGCAAGATTTAGAGCCAGCCTTTTTTCTCTTCCCACGTAAAGCCTGCTACGAACCGACTGAAAACCTCTCCAGAAAAGTGAGACAATAGCGGAAAATCCAAGAGCTGTACACATCACCAACTCCCAAGGAAAGCCATAAGGAAGATGGCCTGGCTTCATGTCTTCGGACAATGCTGCCACAACCCTGGGTGCTTCTTCCAGAACCACCCACTAGTATGGCTGAGAGGCAGCCCTTGGCTCCTCCATCACGCCAACACAGCTTTGGCTCTTGCCACCACAACCACAGCCTGCCCAGGCAGGCCAACACAGGCTGTGGACACTCAGGTGTTTGGTCAGGAACTCCAACCTGCACCAGGCAACGGAGCAGACCACTGTGATCCCCTTCAGGGGCTGGGCGTATGGTGGGTGGTGGGCGTATGGCGGTGGGAGCCATGATCAAAGGCTCCCAGGAGCCTTGTTGTGCTCAACTGCCCATCAGGGGAGTGTGGTCCGCTTCCCTACCCGGTGCATCCTCAAGTGCCACAGGTTTAGGTCCCTCCCACTCCAGCCAGAGAGAATTCCTCTCCATGCCACCCACCCCTTGATTTGGTTTAGGCCAGGCCAAGGCGGGGTTAGTAGGAAGATTCCATCCAGTCATAATAACATTCAGTTTGATGTCACTCAAATTCTAAAGCTGACTAAACTGTTCAAACAGCTTTTATGGCCTATATTGGTCTTTGTGTCCCTTGCCTTTTGTTTGAGTGACTCAGTCCTTTCCCTGCCCTTGTGCTCTCCTTATTTCCTACCTTCCTTCCTCCCTTCCTGGTTTTTCTCCTTTTCTTCTTCCTTCTTTTCTACCTCCCTCCATCCCTCCAACTTTGCCTTCCTCCCTTCCAACTTTCTCTCTCCCTTCCCTTCCTTCTCTTTTCTTGCAAGTGTTTGGGGTGAAAGTCCATGGCAGGCCAGCCCCAAGCTAGGCAAGGTCACTGCCACTGAGCTACAACATCCCCAGACCTGCTGCCACTTCCTATGCAAGTAATTTGAATTATCTCTAAAGAGAAACTCTCACATGAGTCTACTTTCAAAGTAATTTCAGAAGAGTTGCTAACATGGGCATAAATCAGTCATGACAAGTCATTTTTGAAAAGCACGGCACAGCTAATGTTCCTCAGAAGAAGGAGTTGAGAACTTTAGTTGGTTTTCAGGTCAGCATTTCTAGACTAGTACAAAGCCTCCTAATCCTGATCTCTCCTTAGTCCTATGATTTCTTTAAGTGTCCCCTTTGCTCCTGTTCATGGAGTCATGTGTACAGAAATTATACCTGGTTCTATTGAACTCTACTTAATTCTTTCTCACCTCTGTGCTCCTTTTGTCAAGTCACTCCTCAACACTTACTGTAACCCTTTCAATTTTTTGTCCATTTTCATTTAAAAAACTCTTTCAAAAATTGAACCATTTCGCATGCAGATACAGTCTTCTTGATCTGCTATTAATCCCCCACTACTGACATTGTAAGTTATTGAAATGTACACTTCCAGACCGTTTTCAGATTTTTGATTTCTGTATATCTATCTGTCTATCTATTTACAAACATAACATGGTATTCTGAGAGTATCGTTCTGCTTTTGGAGCTCTACATTGTGTTTTTCAGAAGCAGGCCTATTACACAGAGATGAATCCATGTTACCTAGATTGAGTTCAAACCGGAATGTGCACTCAGATTCCCATTATATTGTTCTACCTACTAATGGACAGTTCAGTTATATCCAGACCTCACCACCTCCCCCATTAAGTAAAACCCTTGTGAAGAGACATGTAGATGCCTTTATGAACATATTGATAATTTTTCATGGCAGTGTTTTCCAAAAACCAGTTAGTAAAATCAATTTATTCCTTTGCAGCCTGAAATTACCTTCATTCCAGTTTACTGGTATAAGAACCGCAGTATATCAGCAACAATTCTCCAATAGTAGTTCAGGCCGAAGTCATTCTAGATAACAATCAGTGCCGGATCCTCCATGTATTTTACACAGCCCATGACAGGGGACATCCGTCCACTCGTTTAGAACAACTGATGTTTTACGCTGGCCATTTAGGTTTATTTAAAGGATTGGTTAGAAAACAGGTGAGACAGACTGATTAGATTCAGTATGTATGTTGGCTTTGTTTTTCTAGGCCTGAATTTTTCACATTTCAATTAATTGTAGGTTAAGTAGCAGGCAGATTCTTCACTGGGCTTCAAATGTGATAAAGTTGCTTCTTATTTTTAAGAAGGCCGTTGCAATCTTGCATTTATTTTACACCTCAGTGCTTGTTTTACACACAAGCACACACGCCCACACACCACACACACCAACAAACACACAAACACATAATTAGAGCACATTTAACACTCAAATAAAGCTTTACCTACTAATTCATAACTAGGGTATTTTTTTAATAAGTATTGTGTCTTGGTCTCTACTGGGGAAACATTGTTCAATGTGAGTTCTCTGGTTTGTTGCAGGGCAGTGAATGTTCACTTGTTGGCAATGATATAGAAATGGGGAGTAAGAGTTTAAAAGTTTTTACAGTAGGTAGGCAGAGTCAGAGTATGGAATCTAAGAATAAGAAATTGGGGAATTTCCTCTTTGTTTCTTCATTTCAATCTCCTAATAATTCATGTATATTTTCCAAAAGTCTCCCAGAAAACAAGGACTAGGTCAATCCACATATCAGTGAACCATAGCAGAATGCGATTCTGAATTTCATATAAACAGTCATAAAATCCAAAAGACAGGTGCTGGGGATTTGGCTCAGCACTAGAGTGCTGGCTTCACACTTTCAAAGGTCCTGAGTTGGATCCCCAACACCATGTGTGAAAGGAATGAATGAACCAATGCATGAGTGTATGATGAATGAATTAAAGGTATCAGGAGGAGGAGGAAGAGGAGGAGGAGGAGGAGGAGGAGAAATAGAAGAAGATGATGAGTAATTTGACAGAAGGGAAAAAGGGGAGGAGAGTGAGTTTAAAGTGTGGTTTCCAATTCCCAAACGTTCAATTACAGCAGACGGGATAGAGAGAGAAGATGGGAGGGCAGGAGAGGGGATATAGTAGAGGCCAGAAAAGGTAGCAGAATACAACAGTTACTAATATGGCATTTTGTAAAAACGTGGATGTGTAAACAATGTGATTGTGCAGTCTGAATATGGGGTCAAAATGGGAGTTCATAACTCACTTGAGTCTAATGTAGGAAATATGGTATCTCAAGAGCTATGTAAGGTTTTAAGCAACCAATATAAAAAAGAGGTCTTCATTTTTCTTTGTAGTTGAGATCTCCTGTTTCCCTGACATGTTGAGTTGTGTTCTCTCCTTTAGTCCTCCCATGCTCTAGTTATTCTGATATGGAAAAACTAGCTGAAATGCCCAACCAGTCTCTAAATCAGTGACACTTTTTCATTAAGCCTAAAGTCACTTTACATTTGCTACAGTCATACTAAATACACTTCTTTGTTGGGAGTTTAAAAGATATTTCCATCAGCTAGATTACAAGTACCTAGAACTCCCATTCTTGTTTATGTAAGAGTGGCTTCATCAGATTAAATGCTGTTCTCTGGAATGACATAAAATAGGAATAATTTACTCGTAAGATTCCTACGTAAACCATCTTTATTTACAAAATAGTATCTTAAGGATTATTGTTTCATTGAGCTTCAATTGGAGCCAAAGTATAGTCAATTACTGAAGTAAAAGCAGTTACTCAAAAACTAAAAATGAGAGATAAGTCAAATTACATTTGAAGAGAGAGCAACAGCATGAGGTTTCTTGTTTGGTTCTGGATGTTGAGTAACAGGCTCATTTGCAGGTGGAAGGAACCCTTCAGGGAACTCACTTGTACTTTCAGAATGGGGGTGTAGAGGGCTGAATTCCAGCTCTTGGGGGAAGATTGTGAGGAAAACCCCCTCCCTGCATAGACACTTCGCATTGGAAATGGAGTGGGTGGCGGGTCAGGTGGAACATAATCTCCAGGTTCCCAGACAAGTTTCCTGGGAGAGGTGGAGGAAAAAAAGGTCCTCTTCTCATGAACTGACTCCTTGGGTCAACTGGAAGCAAGGCACCTCTGACTGGAGGGAAAGGTGCCAACACAGAGCCAGAGCCAGTTGCTTGGTTTTCAGCATGGAGAGGTGAATCAGGCACATCAGAGTCCAAAGGAGGCATATTAGGAATTCTGTGTTCTGCTGGTCCCGATGCTCTACCACAATTTGAGTAAAACCTATCTTGCCTTTGTAGAGGAAGACGTGCATCAGAAGAATATGGTTGGCCTGGCGGAGGGATCATCAGCCTGCTGGCCTGTTCCCCTGGAGGAGAGAGGGGCCCAGTCTGAGAAGGTGCTCTCTGAAAATCAGTGAACTTATGACAGCTGGATTCTCTTCCTTTACTGCTAGTCGCATGGTGCAGAGGATTCTCCAGGGCCCCTTGACCCTCCTCCTCCTCCCACTGGAGTGAAAGGTGAGAGTGTGAGTGGACCACTCTTTTCCAAATGAGGAGGTCTCCTTTCAGATGAAGGGTGACCTATTGGTGAGGGCCCATTTGGAGAAGGCTTTCTGCCCATTGCTGAGTTGGAAACATCCAGTGCATCATAGGGATCTTTTTCTACAAGTTCAAATCTAAGCTCCTTCTCAGTTAATTTTTGTCTGTTGCGTGCATTTTGTTTCCTGAAATAACTGAGGTTTCTTTCAGCAATCCGAGCTGCCAACTCACTAGCATGTGCTTCTTTCTCAGAGGAAATAATCTTCCCCAGACAGGAATGAATGGTACTCTGCAATTGTTCTTCAAGATATTGGGCTCTCTTTCTGTAGGTCTCCAGCTCTTTTATTGTATGGCTCATCTTTTCTTCGACTTTGGAAAGTTTCTCCTCTTGCTCCACACGGTAGTTTTCCTCCACTCTTAATTTCCTGTGCAGTTTCATCATATTTTCTTGATAGCGTTCCATCATGACTTTAAAGTTCTTCTGTAGGGTCTCATTCTCACTTTGCAGCTGTGCATTTTCTGACTGCAAGGATGCCTGTTCAGTCTGCAGACTTTTAAGGTGTTCTGTAAGGTCTTCCGTGGTTTTCTCCACTTCAGATGAGAAAGTACATTTTTGAATTCTTCCTCCTTCCAAGATTTCTAAGGAGGCCTTTAGCTTATCACCATAAACCAGGTTCCTCAAAGCTCCTTTGGACTCATCCTCCAAGTGAGCACCAATTTCGGGTTCACTCGTCTTTCCCAGTTCCAGGTGACCACCATCCCTTTGGGCTCCCAGGCTTGGAGAAGACCTATCCATCATCTTCAGCAAGCATTCACCCAGAGACTCCATGTGATTTTCTGTGTCCCTTAGAACTTGTTCTCCAGCTACTTTAGAGTCCTCTAATATGATTTTTGCTTTATATTGGACACCTCCTTGTTCCCTCTGTGCTTCAGCTTCTCCTTGTATTGTTGGTCTCTGCGTTTGCGGAAGTAGGGATCCTTCATTCAAAACCTCTTTGATTGCCAGCTTCAGTTCTTCCTCATTCACTTGAAAGAGTCTCCAGTTTGTTTTAGCTTCAGCTATTTGTGATCTGAGGGATTCAGATTCACCTTGGAGGGACTGTATCCTACTTGATAGGTGCACCATCGTTTCATCCTCTTGACCATGTTGAGCCTTCTGTGCTTTGAGCTCTTCTTCTAGAAAGAGCACTTCAACGCCATGGCTGGATTCGGACCTATGCAGCTTTTCGTCGGTTGCCTCCAGCTGTCGTGCTTCCCTTGAACCCTTCTCAAACCTGCAATCCTTTAAAGATGATTCTAAGCCTTCATGTTCTTTTTCAACAAGGCTCACTTTTTCAAGAAGTCCACATTTTGCCTCAATAAGTCCAGCAAGATTTAGAGCCAGCCTTTTTTCTCTTCCCACGTAAAGCCTGCTACGAACCGACTGAAAACCTCTCCAGAAAAGTGAGAGAACAGCGGAAAATCCAAGAGCTGTACACATCACCAACTCCCAAGGAAAGCCATAAGGAAGATGGCCTGGCTTCATGTCTTCGGACAATGCTGCCACAACCCTGGGTGCTTCTTCCAGAACCACCCACTAGTATGGCTGAGAGGCAGCCCTTGGCTCCTCCATCACGCCAACACAGCTTTGGCTCTTGCCACCACAACCACAGCCTGCCCAGGCAGGCCAACACAGGCTGTGGACACTCAGGTGTTTGGTCAGGAACTCCAACCTGCACCAGGCAACGGAGCAGACCACTGTGATCCCCTTCAGGGGCTGGGCGTATGGTGGGTGGTGGGCGTATGGCGGTGGGAGCCATGATCAAAGGCTCCCAGGAGCCTTGTTGTGCTCAACTGCCCATCAGGGGAGTGTGGTCCGCTTCCCTACCCGGTGCATCCTCAAGTGCCACAGGTTTAGGTCCCTCCCACTCCAGCCAGAGAGAATTCCTCTCCATGCCACCCACCCCTTGATTTGGTTTAGGCCAGGCCAAGGCGGGGTTAGTAGGAAGATTCCATCCAGTCATAATAACATTCAGTTTGATGTCACTCAAATTCTAAAGCTGACTAAACTGTTCAAACAGCTTTTATGGCCTATATTGGTCTTTGTGTCCCTTGCCTTTTGTTTGAGTGACTCAGTCCTTTCCCTGCCCTTGTGCTCTCCCTATTTCCTACCTTCCTTCCTCCCTTCCTGGTTTTTCTCCTTTTCTTCTTCCTTCTTTTCTACCTCCCTCCATCCCTCCAACTTTGCCTTCCTCCCTTCCAACTTTCTCTCTCCCTTCCCTTCCTTCTCTTTTCTTGCAAGTGTTTGGGGTGAAAGTCCATGGCAGGCCAGCCCCAAGCTAGGCAAGGTCACTGCCACTGAGCTACAACATCCCCAGACCTGCTGCCACTTCCTATGCAAGTAATTTGAATTATCTCTAAAGAGAAACTCTCACATGAGTCTACTTTCAAAGTAATTTCAGAAGAGTTGCTAACATGGGCATAAATCAGTCATGACAAGTCATTTTTGAAAAGCACGGCACAGCTAATGTTCCTCAGAAGAAGGAGTTGAGAACTTTAGTTGGTTTTCAGGTCAGCATTTCTAGACTAGTACAAAGCCTCCTAATCCTGATCTCTCCTTAGTCCTATGATTTCTTTAAGTGTCCCCTTTGCTCCTGTTCATGGAGTCATGTGTACAGAAATTATACCTGGTTCTATTGAACTCTACTTAATTCTTTCTCACCTCTGTGCTCCTTTTGTCAAGTCACTCCTCAACACTTACTGTAACCCTTTCAATTTTTTGTCCATTTTCATTTAAAAAACTCTTTCAAAAATTGAACCATTTCGCATGCAGATACAGTCTTCTTGATCTGCTATTAATCCCCCACTACTGACATTGTAAGTTATTGAAATGTACACTTCCAGACCGTTTTCAGATTTTTGATTTCTGTATATCTATCTGTCTATCTATTTACAAACATAACATGGTATTCTGAGAGTATCGTTCTGCTTTTGGAGCTGTACATTGTGTTTTTCAGAAGCAGGCCTATTACACAGAGATGAATCCATGTTACCTAGATTGAGTTCAAACCGGAATGTGCACTCAGATTCCCATTATATTGTTCTACCTACTAATGGACAGTTCAGTTATATCCAGACCTCACCACCTCCCCCATTAAGTAAAACCCTTGTGAAGAGACATGTAGATGCCTTTATGAACATATTGATAATTTTTCATGGCAGTGTTTTCCAAAAACCAGTTAGTAAAATCAATTTATTCCTTTGCAGCCTGAAATTACCTTCATTCCAGTTTACTGGTATAAGAACCGCAGTATATCAGCAACAATTCTCCAATAGTAGTTCAGGCAGAAGTCATTCTAGATAACAATCAGTGCCGGATCCTCCATGTATTTTACACAGCCCATGACAGGGGACATCCGTCCACTCGTTTAGAACAACTGATGTTTTACGCTGGCCATTTAGGTTTATTTAAAGGATTGGTTAGAAAACAGGTGAGACAGACTGATTAGATTCAGTATGTATGTTGGCTTTGTTTTTCTAGGCCTGAATTTTTCACATTTGAATTAATTGTAGGTTAAGTAGCAGGCAGATTCTTCACTGGGCTTCAAATGTGATAAAGTTGCTTCTTATTTTTAAGAAGGCCGTTGCAATCCTGCATTTATTTTACACCTCAGTGCTTGTTTTACACACAAGCACACACGCCCACACACCACACACACCAACAAACACACAAACACATAATTAGAGCACATTTAACACTCAAATAAAGCTTTACCTACTAATTCATAACTAGGGTATTTTTTTAATAAGTATTGTGTCTTGGTCTCTACTGGGGAAACATTGTTCAATGTGAGTTCTCTGGTTTGTTGCAGGGCAGTGAATGTTCACTTGTTGGCAATGATATAGAAATGGGGAGTAAGAGTTTAAAAGTTTTTACAGTAGGTAGGCAGAGTCAGAGTATGGAATCTAACAATAAGAAATTGGGGAATTTCCTCTTTGTTTCTTCATTTCAATCTCCTAATAATTCATGTATATTTTCCAAAAGTCTCCCAGAAAACAAGGACTAGGTCATTCCACATATCAGTGAACCATAGCAGAATGCGATTCTGAATTTCATATAAACAGTCATAAAATCCAAAAGACAGGTGCTGGGGTTTTGGCTCAGCACTAGAGTGCTGGCTTCACACTTTCAAAGGTCCTGAGTTGGATCCCCAACACCATGTGTGAAAGGAATGAATGAACCAATGCATGAGTGTATGATGAATGAATTAAAGGTATCAGGAGGAGGAGGAAGAGGAGGATGAGGAGGAGGAGGAGAAATAGAAGAAGATGATGAGTAATTTGACAGAAGGGAAAAAGGGGAGGAGAGTGAGTTTAAAGTGTGGTTTCCAATTCCCAAACGTTGAATTACAGCAGACGGGATAGAGAGAGAAGATGGGAGGGCAGGAGAGGGGGTATAGTAGAGGCCAGAAAAGGTAGCAGAATACAACTGTTACTAATATGGCATTTTGTAAAAACGTGGATGTGTAAACAATGAAAATGTTTTTCTAGGCCTGAATTTTTCACATTTCAATTAATTGTAGGTTAAGCATCAGGCAGATTCCTCACTGGGCTTCAAATGTGATAAAGTTGCTTCTTATTTTTAAGAAGGCCGTTGCAATCCTGCATTTATTTTACACCTCAGTGCTTGTTTTACACACAAGCACACACGCCCACACACCACACACACCAACAAACACACAAACACATAATTAGAGCACATTTAACACTCAAATAAAGCTTTACCTACTAATTCATAACTAGGGTATTTTTTTAATAAGTATTGTGTCTTGGTCTCTACTGGGGAAACATTGTTCAATGTGAGTTCTCTGGTTTGTTGTAGGGCAGTGAATGTTCACTTGTTGGCAATGATATAGAAATGGGGAGTAAGAGTTTAAAAGTTTTTACAGTAGGTAGGCAGAGTCAGAGTATGGAATCTAACAATAAGAAATTGGGGAATTTCCTCTTTGTTTCTCCATTTCAATCTCCTAATAATTCATGTATATTTTCCAAAAGTCTCCCAGAAAACAAGGACTAGGTCAATCCACATATCAGTGAACCATAGCAGAATGCGATTCTGAATTTCATATAAACAGTCATAAAATCCAAAAGACAGGTGCTGGGGTTTTGGCTCAGCACTAGAGTGCTGGCTTCACACTTTCAAAGGTCCTGAGTTGGATCCCCAACACCATGTGTGAAAGGAATGAATGAACCAATGCATGAGTGTATGATGAATGAATTAAAGGTATCAGGAGGAGGAGGAAGAGGAGGAGGAGGAGGAGAAATAGAAGAAGATGATGAGTAATTTGACAGAAGGGAAAAAGGGGAGGAGAGTGAGTTTAAAGTGTGGTTTCCAATTCTCAAACGTTCAATTACAGCAGACGGGATAGAGAGAGAAGATGGGAGGGCAGGAGAGGGGATATAGTAGAGGCCAGAAAAGGTAGTAGAATACAACAGTTACTAATATGGCATTTTGTAAAAACGTGGATGTGTAAACAATGTGATTGTGCAATCTGAATATGGGGTCAAAATGGGAGTTCATAACTCACTTGAGTCTAATGTAGGAAATATGGTATCTCAAGAGCTATGTAAGGTTTTAAGCAACCAATATAAAAAAGAGGTCTTCATTTTTCTTTGTAGTTGAGATCTCCTGTTTCCGTGACATGTTTAGTTGTGTTCTCTCCTTTAGTCCTCCTATGCTCTAGTTATTCTGATATGGAAAAACTAGCTGAAATGCCCAACCAGTCTCTAAATCAGTGACACTTTTTCATTAAGCCTAAAGTCACTTTACATTTGCTACAGTCATACTAAATACACTTCTTTGTTGGGAGTTTAAAAGATATTTCCATCAGCTAGATTACAAGTACCTAGAACTCCCATTCTTGTTTATGTAAGAGTGGCTTCATCAGATTAAATGCTGTTCTCTGGAATGACATAAAATAGGAATAATTTACTCGTAAGATTCCTACGTAAACTATCTTTATTTACAAAAGAGTATCTTAAGGATTATTGTTTCATTGAGCTTCAATTGGAGCCAAAGTATAGTCAATTACTGAAGTAAAAGCAGTTACTCAAAAACTAAAAATGAGAGATAAGTCAAATTACATTTGAAGAGAGAGCAACAGCATGAGGTTTCTTGTTTGGTTCTGGATGTTGAGTAACAGGCTCATTTGCAGGTGGAAGGAACCCTTCAGGGAACTCACTTGTACTTTCAGAATGGGGGTGTAGAGGGCTGAATTCCAGCTCTTGGGGGAAGATTGTGAGGAAAACCCCCTCCCTGCATAGACACTTCGCATTGGAAATGGAGTGGGTGGCGGGTCAGGTGGAACATAATCTCCAGGTTCCCAGACAAGTTTCCTGGGAGAGGTGGAGGAAAAAAAAGGTCCTCTTCTCATGAACTGACTCCTTGGGTCAACTGGAAGCAAGGCACCTCTGACTGGAGGGAAAGGTGCCAACACAGAGCCAGAGCCAGTTGCTTGGTTTTCAGCATGGAGAGGTGAATCAGGCACATCAGAGTCCAAAGGAGGCATATTAGGAATTCTGTGTTCTGCTGGTCCCGATGCTCTACCACAATTTGAGTAAAACCTATCTTGCCTTTGTAGAGGAAGACGTGCATCAGAAGAATATGGTTGGCCTGGCGGAGGGATCATCAGCCTGCTGGCCTGTTCCCCTGGAGGAGAGAGGGGGGCCCAGTCTGAGAAGGTGCTCTCTGAAAATCAGTGAACTTATGACAGCTGGATTCTCTTCCTTTACTGCTAGTCGCATGGTGCAGAGGATTCTCCAGGGCCCCTTGACCCTCCTCCTCCTCCCACTGGAGTGAAAGGTGAGAGTGTGAGTGGACCACTCTTTTCCAAATGAGGAGGTCTCCTTTCAGATGAAGGGTGACCTATTGGTGAGGGCCCATTTGGAGAAGGCTTTCTGCCCATTGCTGAGTTGGAAACATCCAGTGCATCATAGGGATCTTTTTCTACAAGTTCAAATCTAAGCTCCTTCTCAGTTAATTTTTGTCTGTTGCGTGCATTTTGTTTCCTGAAATAACTGAGGTTTCTTTCAGCAATCCGAGCTGCCAACTCACTAGCATGTGCTTCTTTCTCAGAGGAAATAATCTTCCCCAGACAGGAATGAATGGTACTCTGCAATTGTTCTTCAAGATATTGGGCTCTCTTTCTGTAGGTCTCCAGCACTTTTATTGTATGGCTCATCTTTTCTTCGACTTTGGAAAGTTTCTCCTCTTGCTCCACATAGTAGTTTTCCTCCACTCTTAATTTCCTGTGCAGTTTCATCATATTTTCTTGATAGCGTTCCATCATGACTTTAAAGTTCTTCTGTAGGGTCTCATTCTCACTTTGCAGCTGTGCATTTTCTGACTGCAAGGATGCCTGTTCAGTCTGCAGACTTTTAAGGTGTTCTGTAAGGTCTTCCGTGGTTTTCTCCACTTCAGATGAGAAAGTACATTTTTGAATTCTTCCTCCTTCCAAGATTTCTAAGGAGGCCTTTAGCTTATCACCATAAACCAGGTTCCTCAAAGCTCCTTTGGACTCATCCTCCAAGTGAGCACCAATTTCGGGTTCACTCGTCTTTCCCAGTTCCAGGTGACCACCATCCCTTTGGGCTCCCAGGCTTGGAGAAGACCTATCCATCATCTTCAGCAAGCATTCACCCAGAGACTCCATGTGATTTTCTGTGTCCCTTAGAACTTGTTCTCCAGCTACTTTAGAGTCCTCTAATATGATTTTTGCTTTATATTGGACACCTCCTTGTTCCCTCTGTGCTTCAGCTTCTCCTTGTATTGTTGGTCTCTGCGTTTGCGGAAGTAGGGATCCTTCATTCAAAACCTCTTTGATTGCCAGCTTCAGTTCTTCCTCATTCACTTGAAAGAGTCTCCAGTTTGTTTTAGCTTCAGCTATTTGTGATCTGAGGGATTCAGATTCACCTTGGAGGGACTGTATCCTTCTTGATAGGTGCGCCATCGTTTCATCCTCTTGACCATGTTGAGCCTTCTGTGCTTTGAGCTCTTCTTCTAGAAAGAGCACTTCAACGCCATGGCTGGATTCGGACCTATGCAGCTTTTCGTCGGTTGCCTCCAGCTGTCGTGCTTCCCTTGAACCCTTCTCAAACCTGCAATCCTTTAAAGGTGATTCTAAGCCTTCATGTTCTTTTTCAACAAGGCTCACTTTTTCAAGAAGTCCACATTTTGCCTCAATAAGTCCAGCAAGATTTAGAGCCAGCCTTTTTTCTCTTCCCACGTAAAGCCTGCTACGAACCGACTGAAAACCTCTTCAGAAAAGTGAGAGAACAGCGGAAAATCCAAGAGCTGTACACATCACCAACTCCCAAGGAAAGCCATAAGGAAGATGGCCTGGCTTCATGTCTTCGGACAATGCTGCCACAACCCTGGGTGCTTCTTCCAGAACCACCCACTAGTATGGCTGAGAGGCAGCCCTTGGCTCCTCCATCACGCCAACACAGCTTTGGCTCTTGCCACCACAACCACAGCCTGCCCAGGCAGGCCAACACAGGCTGTGGACACTCAGGTGTTTGGTCAGGAACTCCAACCTGCACCAGGCAACGGAGCAGACCACTGTGATCCCCTTCAGGGGCTGGGCGTATGGTGGGTGGTGGGCGTATGGCGGTGGGAGCCATGATCAAAGGCTCCCAGGAGCCTTGTTGTGCTCAAATGCCCATCAGGGCAGTCTTGTCCGCTTCCCTACCCGGTGCATCCTCAAGTGCCACAGGTTTAGGTCCCTCCCACTCCAGCCAGAGAGAATTCCTCTCCATGCCACCCACCCCTTGATTTAGGCCAGGCCAAGGCGGGGTTAGTAGGAAGATTCCATCCAGTCATAATAACATTCAGTTTGATGTCACTCAAATTCTAAAGCTGACTAAACTGTTCAAACAGATTTTATGGCCTATATTGGTCTTTGTGTCCCTTGCCTTTTGTTTGAGTGACTCAGTCCTTTCCCTGCCCTTGTGCTCTCCCTATTTCCTACCTTCCTTCCTCCCTTCCTGGTTTTTCTCCTTTTCTTCTTCCTTCTTTTCTACCTCCCTCCATCCCTCCAAGTTTGCCTTCCTCCCTTCCAACTTTCTCTCTCCCTTCCCTTCCTTCTCTTTTCTTGCAAGTGTTTGGGGTGAAAGTCCATGGCAGGCCAGCCCCAAGCTAGGCAAGGTCACTGCCACTGAGCTACAACATCCCCAGACCTGCTGCCACTTCCTATGCAAGTAATTTGAATTATCTCTAAAGAGAAACTCTCACATGAGTCTACTTTCAAAGTAATTTCAGAAGAGTTGCTAACATGGGCATAAATCAGTCATGACAAGTCATTTTTGAAAAGCACGGCACAGCTAATGTTCCTCAGAAGAAGGAGTTGAGAACTTTAGTTGGTTTTCAGGTCAGCATTTCTAGACTAGTACAAAGCCTCCTAATCCTGATCTCTCCTTAGTCCTATGATTTCTTTAAGTGTCCCCTTTGCTCCTGTTCATGGAGTCATGTGTACAGAAATTATACCTGGTTCTATTGAACTCTACTTAATTCTTTCTCACCTCTGTGCTCCTTTTGTCAAGTCACTCCTCAACACTTACTGTAACCCTTTCAATTTTTTGTCCATTTTCATTTAAAAAACTCTTTCAAAAATTGAACCATTTCGCATGCAGATACAGTCTTCTTGATCTGCTATTAATCCCCCACTACTGACATTGTAAGTTATTGAAATGTACACTTCCAGACCGTTTTCAGATTTTTGATTTCTGTATATCTATCTGTCTATCTATTTACAAACATAACATGGTATTCTGAGAGTATCGTTCTGCTTTTGGAGCTCTACATTGTGTTTTTCAGAAGCAGGCCTATTACACAGAGATGAATCCATGTTACCTAGATTGAGTTCAAACCGGAATGTGCACTCAGATTCCCATTATATTGTTCTACCTACTAATGGACAGTTCAGTTATATCCAGACCTCACCACCTCCCCCATTAAGTAAAACCCTTGTGAAGAGACATGTAGATGCCTTTATGAACATATTGATAATTTTTCATGGCAGTGTTTTCCAAAAACCAGTTAGTAAAATCAATTTATTCCTTTGCAGCCTGAAATTACCTTCATTCCAGTTTACTGGTATAAGAACCGCAGTATATCAGCAACAATTCTCCAATAGTAGTTCAGGCAGAAGTCATTCTAGATAACAATCAGTGCCGGATCCTCCATGTATTTTACACAGCCCATGACAGGGGACATCCGTCCACTCGTTTAGAACAACTGATGTTTTACGCTGGCCATTTAGGTTTATTTAAAGGATTGGTTAGAAAACAGGTGAGACAGACTGATTAGATTCAGTATGTATGTTGGCTTTGTTTTTCTAGGCCTGAATTTTTCACATTTCAATTAATTGTAGGTTAAGTAGCAGGCAGATTCTTCACTGGGCTTCAAATGTGATAAAGTTGCTTCTTATTTTTAAGAAGGCCGTTGCAATCCTGCATTTATTTTACACCTCAGTGCTTGTTTTACACACAAGCACACACGCCCACACACCACACACACCAACAAACACACAAACACATAATTAGAGCACATTTAACACTCAAATAAAGCTTTACCTACTAATTCATAACTAGGGTATTTTTTTAATAAGTATTGTGTCTTGGTCTCTACTGGGGAAACATTGTTCAATGTGAGTTCTCTGGTTTGTTGTAGGGCAGTGAATGTTCACTTTCTGGCAATGATATAGAAATGGGGAGTAAGAGTTTAAAAGTTTTTACAGTAGGTAGGCAGAGTCAGAGTATGGAATCTAACAATAAGAAATTGGGGAATTTCCTCTTTGTTTCTCCATTTCAATCTCCTAATAATTCATGTATATTTTCCAAAAGTCTCCCAGAAAACAAGGACTAGGTCAATCCACATATCAGTGAACCATAGCAGAATGCGATTCTGAATTTCATATAAACAGTCATAAAATCCAAAAGACAGGTGCTGGGGTTTTGGCTCAGCACTAGAGTGCTGGCTTCACACTTTCAAAGGTCCTGAGTTGGATCCCCAACACCATGTGTGAAAGGAATGAATGAACCAATGCATGAGTGTATGATGAATGAATTAAAGGTATCAGGAGGAGGAGGAAGAGGAGGAGGAGGAGGAGAAATAGAAGAAGATGATGAGTAATTTGACAGAAGGGAAAAAGGGGAGGAGAGTGAGTTTAAAGTGTGGTTTCCAATTCTCAAACGTTCAATTACAGCAGACGGGATAGAGAGAGAAGATGGGAGGGCAGGAGAGGGGATATAGTAGAGGCCAGAAAAGGTAGTAGAATACAACAGTTACTAATATGGCATTTTGTAAAAACGTGGATGTGTAAACAATGTGATTGTGCAATCTGAATATGGGGTCAAAATGGGAGTTCATAACTCACTTGAGTCTAATGTAGGAAATATGGTATCTCAAGAGCTATGTAAGGTTTTAAGCAACCAATATAAAAAAGAGGTCTTCATTTTTCTTTGTAGTTGAGATCTCCTGTTTCCCTGACATGTTTAGTTGTGTTCTCTCCTTTAGTCCTCCCATGCTCTAGTTATTCTGATATGGAAAAACTAGCTGAAATGCCCAACCAGTCTCTAAATCAGTGACACTTTTTCATTAAGCCTAAAGTCACTTTACATTTGCTACAGTCATACTAAATACACTTCTTTGTTGGGAGTTTAAAAGATATTTCCATCAGCTAGATTACAAGTACCTAGAACTCCCATTCTTGTTTATGTAAGAGTGGCTTCATCAGATTAAATGCTGTTCTCTGGAATGACATAAAATAGGAATAATTTACTCGTAAGATTCCTACGTAAACCATCTTTATTTACAAAATAGTATCTTAAGGATTATTGTTTCATTGAGCTTCAATTGGAGCCAAAGTATAGTCAATTACTGAAGTAAAAGCAGTTACTTAAAAACTAAAAATGAGAGATAAGTCAAATTACATTTGAAGAGAGAGCAACAGCATGAGGTTTCTTGTTTGGTTCTGGATGTTGAGTAACAGGCTCATTTGCAGGTGGAAGGAACCCTTCAGGGAACTCACTTGTACTTTCAGAATGGGGGGTGTAGAGGGCTGAATTCCAGCTCTTGGGGGAAGATTGTGAGGAAAACCCCCTCCCTGCATAGACACTTCGCATTGGAAATGGAGTGGGTGGCGGGTCAGGTGGAACATAATCTCCAGGTTCCCAGACAAGTTTCCTGGGAGAGGTGGAGGAAAAAAAAGGTCCTCTTCTCATGAACTGACTCCTTGGGTCAACTGGAAGCAAGGCACCTCTGACTGGAGGGAAAGGTGCCAACACAGAGCCAGAGCCAGTTGCTTGGTTTTCAGCATGGAGAGGTGAATCAGGCACATCAGAGTCCAAAGGAGGCATATTAGGAATTCTGTGTTCTGCTGGTCCCGATGCTCTACCACAACTTGAGTAAAACCTATCTTGCCTTTGTAGAGGAAGACGTGCATCAGAAGAATATGGTTGGCCTGGCGGAGGGATCATCAGCCTGCTGGCCTGTTCCCCTGGAGGAGAGAGGGGCCCAGTCTGAGAAGGTGCTCTCTGAAAATCAGTGAACTTATGACAGCTGGATTCTCTTCCTTTACTGCTAGTCGCATGGTGCAGAGGATTCTCCAGGGCCCCTTGACCCTCCTCCTCCTCCCACTGGAGTGAAAGGTGAGAGTGTGAGTGGACCACTCTTTTCCAAATGAGGAGGTCTCCTTTCAGATGAAGGGTGACCTATTGGTGAGGGCCCATTTGGAGAAGGCTTTCTGCCCATTGCTGAGTTGGAAACATCCAGTGCATCATAGGGATCTTTTTCTACAAGTTCAAATCTAAGCTCCTTCTCAGTTAATTTTTGTCTGTTGCGTGCATTTTGTTTCCTGAAATAACTGAGGTTTCTTTCAGCAATCCGAGCTGCCAACTCACTAGAATGTGCTTCTTTCTCAGAGGAAATAATCTTCCCCAGACAGGAATGAATGGTACTCTGCAATTGTTCTTCAAGATATTGGGCTCTCTTTCTGTAGGTCTCCAGCTCTTTTATTGTATGGCTCATCTTTTCTTCGACTTTGGAAAGTTTCTCCTCTTGCTCCACATAGTAGTTTTCCTCCACTCTTAATTTCCTGTGCAGTTTCATCATATTTTCTTGATAGCGTTCCATCATGACTTTAAAGTTCTTCTGTAGGGTCTCATTCTCACTTTGCAGCTGTGCATTTTCTGACTGCAAGGATGCCTGTTCAGACTGCAGACTTTTAAGGTGTTCTGTAAGGTCTTCCGTGGTTTTCTCCACTTCAGATGAGAAAGTACATTTTTGAATTCTTCCTCCTTCCAAGATTTCTAAGGAGGCCTTTAGCTTATCACCATAAACCAGGTTCCTCAAAGCTCCTTTGGACTCATCCTCCAAGTGAGCACCAATTTCGGGTTCACTCGTCTTTCCCAGTTCCAGGTGACCACCATCCCTTTGGGCTCCCAGGCTTGGAGAAGACCTATCCATCATCTTCAGCAAGCATTCACCCAGAGACTCCATGTGATTTTCTGTGTCCCTTAGAACTTGTTCTCCAGCTACTTTAGAGTCCTCTAATATGATTTTTGCTTTATATTGGACACCTCCTTGTTCCCTCTGTGCTTCAGCTTCTCCTTGTATTGTTGGTCTCTGCGTTTGCGGAAGTAGGGATCCTTCATTCAAAACCTCTTTGATTGCCAGCTTCAGTTCTTCCTCATTCACTTGAAAGAGTCTCCAGTTTGTTTTAGCTTCAGCTATTTGTGATCTGAGGGATTCAGATTCACCTTGGAGGGACTGTATCCTACTTGATAGGTGCACCATCGTTTCATCCTCTTGACCATGTTGAGCCTTCTGTGCTTTGAGCTCTTCTTCTAGAAAGAGCACTTCAACGCCATGGCTGGATTCGGACCTATGCAGCTTTTCGTCGGTTGCCTCCAGCTGTCGTGCTTCCCTTGAACCCTTCTCAAACCTGCAATCCTTTAAAGATGATTCTAAGCCTTCATGTTCTTTTTCAACAAGGCTCACTTTTTCAAGAAGTCCACATTTTGCCTCAATAAGTCCAGCAAGATTTAGAGCCAGCCTTTTTTCTCTTCCCACGTAAAGCCTGCTACGAACCGACTGAAAACCTCTCCAGAAAAGTGAGAGAACAGCGGAAAATCCAAGAGCTGTACACATCACCAACTCCCAAGGAAAGCCATAAGGAAGATGGCCTGGCTTCATGTCTTCGGACAATGCTGCCACAACCCTGGGTGCTTCTTCCAGAACCACCCACTAGTATGGCTGAGAGGCAGCCCTTGGCTCCTCCATCACGCCAACACAGCTTTGGCTCTTGCCACCACAACCACAGCCTGCCCAGGCAGGCCAACACAGGCTGTGGACACTCAGGTGTTTGGTCAGGAACTCCAACCTGCACCAGGCAACGGAGCAGACCACTGTGATCCCCTTCAGGGGCTGGGCGTATGGTGGGTGGTGGGCGTATGGCGGTGGGAGCCATGATCAAAGGCTCCCAGGAGCCTTGTTGTGCTCAACTGCCCATCAGGGAAGTGTGGTCCGCTTCCCTACCCGGTGCATCCTCAAGTGCCACAGGTTTAGGTCCCTCCCACTCCAGCCAGAGAGAATTCCTCTCCATGCCACCCACCCCTTGATTTGGTTTAGGCCAGGCCAAGGCGGGGTTAGTAGGAAGATTCCATCCAGTCATAATAACATTCAGTTTGATGTCACTCCAATTCTAAAGCTGACTAAACTGTTCAAACAGCTTTTATGGCCGATATTTGTCTTTGTGTCCCTTGCCTTTTGTTTGAGTGATTCAGTCCTTTCCCTGCCCTTGTGCTCTCCCTATTTCCTACCTTCCTTCCTCCCTTCCTGGTTTTTCTCCTTTTCTTCTTCCTTCTTTTCTACCTCCCTCCATCCCTCCAACTTTGCCTTCCTCCCTTCCAACTTTCTCTCTCCCTTCCCTTCCTTCTCTTTTCTTGCAAGTGTTTGGGGTGAAAGTCCATGGCAGGCCAGCCCCAAGCTAGGCAAGGTCACTGCCACTGAGCTACAACATCCCCAGACCTGCTGCCACTTCCTATGCAAGTAATTTGAATTATCTCTAAAGAGAAACTCTCACATGAGTCTACTTTCAAAGTAATTTCAGAAGAGTTGCTAACATGGGCATAAATCAGTCATGACAAGTCATTTTTGAAAAGCACGGCACAGCTAATGTTCCTCAGAAGAAGGAGTTGAGAACTTTAGTTGGTTTTCAGGTCAGCATTTCTAGACTAGTACAAAGCCTCCTAATCCTGATCTCTCCTTAGTCCTATGATTTCTTTAAGTGTCCCCTTTGCTCCTGTTCATGGAGTCATGTGTACAGAAATTATACCTGGTTCTATTGAACTCTACTTAATTCTTTCTCACCTCTGTGCTCCTTTTGTCAAGTCACTCCTCAACACTTACTGTAACCCTTTCAATTTTTTGTCCATTTTCATTTAAAAAACTCTTTCAAAAATTGAACCATTTCGCATGCAGATACAGTCTTCTTGATCTGCTATTAATCCCCCACTACTGACATTGTAAGTTATTGAAATGTACACTTCCAGACCGTTTTCAGATTTTTGATTTCTGTATATCTATCTGTCTATCTATTTACAAACATAACATGGTATTCTGAGAGTATCGTTCTGCTTTTGGAGCTCTACATTGTGTTTTTCAGAAGCAGGCCTATTACACAGAGATGAATCCATGTTACCTAGATTGAGTTCAAACCGGAATGTGCACTCAGATTCCCATTATATTGTTCTACCTACTAATGGACAGTTCAGTTATATCCAGACCTCACCACCTCCCCCATTAAGTAAAACCCTTGTGAAGAGACATGTAGATGCCTTTATGAACATATTGATAATTTTTCATGGCAGTGTTTTCCAAAAACCAGTTAGTAAAATCAATTTATTCCTTTGCAGCCTGAAATTACCTTCATTCCAGTTTACTGGTATAAGAACCGCAGTATATCAGCAACAATTCTCCAATAGTAGTTCAGGCCGAAGTCATTCTAGATAACAATCAGTGCCGGATCCTCCATGTATTTTACACAGCCCATGACAGGGGACATCCGTCCACTCGTTTAGAACAACTGATGTTTTACGCTGGCCATTTAGGTTTATTTAAAGGATTGGTTAGAAAACAGGTGAGACAGACTGATTAGATTCAGTATGTATGTTGGCTTTGTTTTTCTAGGCCTGAATTTTTCACATTTCAATTAATTGTAGGTTAAGTAGCAGGCAGATTCTTCACTGGGCTTCAAATGTGATAAAGTTGCTTCTTATTTTTAAGAAGGCCGTTGCAATCCTGCATTTATTTTACACCTCACTGCTTGTTTTACACACAAGCACACACGCCCACACACCACACACACCAACAAACACACAAACACATAATTAGAGCACATTTAACACTCAAATAAAGCTTTACCTACTAATTCATAACTAGGGTATTTTTTTAATAAGTATTGTGTCTTGGTCTCTACTGGGGAAACATTGTTCAATGTGAGTTCTCTGGTTTGTTGCAGGGCAGTGAATGTTCACTTGTTGGCAATGATATAGAAATGGGGAGTAAGAGTTTAAAAGTTTTTACAGTAGGTAGGCAGAGTCAGAGTATGGAATCTAACAATAAGAAATTGGGGAATTTCCTCTTTGTTTCTTCATTTCAATCTCCTAATAATTCATGTATATTTTCCAAAAGTCTCCCAGAAAACAAGGACTAGGTCAATCCACATATCAGTGAACCATAGCAGAATGCGATTCTGAATTTCATATAAACAGTCATAAAATCCAAAAGACAGGTGCTGGGGTTTTGGCTCAGCACTAGAGTGCTGGCTTCACACTTTCAAAGGTCCTGAGTTGGATCCCCAACACCATGTGTGAAAGGAATGAATGAACCAATGCATGAGTGTATGATGAATGAATTAAAGGTATCAGGAGGAGGAGGAAGAGGAGGATGAGGAGGAGGAGGAGAAATAGAAGAAGATGATGAGTAATTTGACAGAAGGGAAAAAGGGGAGGAGAGTGAGTTTAAAGTGTGGTTTCCAATTCCCAAACGTTGAATTACAGCAGACGGGATAGAGAGAGAAGATGGGAGTGCAGGAGAGGGGGTATAGTAGAGGTCAGAAAAGGTAGCAGAAAACAACTGTTACTAATATGGCATTTTGTAAAAACGTGGATGTGTAAACAATGAAAATGTTTTTCTAGGCCTGAATTTTTCACATTTCAATTAATTGTAGGTTAAGCATCAGGCAGATTCCTCACTGGGCTTCAAATGTGATAAAGTTGCTTCTTATTTTTAAGAAGGCCGTTGCAATCCTGCATTTATTTTACACCTCAGTGCTTGTTTTACACACAAGCACACACGCCCACACACCACACACACCAACAAACACACAAACACATAATTAGAGCACATTTAACACTCAAATAAAGCTTTACCTACTAATTCATAACTAGGGTATTTTTTTAATAAGTATTGTGTCTTGGTCTCTACTGGGGAAACATTGTTCAATGTGAGTTCTCTGGTTTGTTGTAGGGCAGTGAATGTTCACTTGTTGGCAATGATATAGAAATGGGGAGTAAGAGTTTAAAAGTTTTTACAGTAGGTAGGCAGAGTCAGAGTATGGAATCTAACAATAAGAAATTGGGGAATTTCCTCTTTGTTTCTCCATTTCAATCTCCTAATAATTCATGTATATTTTCCAAAAGTCTCCCAGAAAACAACGACTAGGTCAATCCACATATCAGTGAACCATAGCAGAATGCGATTCTGAATTTCATATAAACAGTCATAAAATCCAAAAGACAGGTGCTGGGGTTTTGGCTCAGCACTAGAGTGCTGGCTTCACACTTTCAAAGGTCCTGAGTTGGATCCCCAACACCATGTGTGAAAGGAATGAATGAACCAATGCATGAGTGTATGATGAATGAATTAAAGGTATCAGGAGGAGGAGGAAGAGGAGGAGGAGGAGGAGAAATAGAAGAAGATGATGAGTAATTTGACAGAAGGGAAAAAGGGGAGGAGAGTGAGTTTAAAGTGTGGTTTCCAATTCTCAAACGTTCAATTACAGCAGACGGGATAGAGAGAGAAGATGGGAGGGCAGGAGAGGGGATATAGTAGAGGCCAGAAAAGGTAGTAGAATACAACAGTTACTAATATGGCATTTTGTAAAAACGTGGATGTGTAAACAATGTGATTGTGCAATCTGAATATGGGGTCAAAATGGGAGTTCATAACTCACTTGAGTCTAATGTAGGAAATATGGTATCTCAAGAGCTATGTAAGGTTTTAAGCAACCAATATAAAAAAGAGGTCTTCATTTTTCTTTGTAGTTGAGATCTCCTGTTTCCGTGACATGTTTAGTTGTGTTCTCTCCTTTAGTCCTCCTATGCTCTAGTTATTCTGATATGGAAAAACTAGCTGAAATGCCCAACCAGTCTCTAAATCAGTGACACTTTTTCATTAAGCCTAAAGTCACTTTACATTTGCTACAGTCATACTAAATACACTTCTTTGTTGGGAGTTTAAAAGATATTTCCATCAGCTAGATTACAAGTACCTAGAACTCCCATTCTTGTTTATGTAAGAGTGGCTTCATCAGATTAAATGCTGTTCTCTGGAATGACATAAAATAGGAATAATTTACTCGTAAGATTCCTACGTAAACTATCTTTATTTACAAAAGAGTATCTTAAGGATTATTGTTTCATTGAGCTTCAATTGGAGCCAAAGTATAGTCAATTACTGAAGTAAAAGCAGTTACTCAAAAACTAAAAATGAGAGATAAGTCAAATTACATTTGAAGAGAGAGCAACAGCATGAGGTTTCTTGTTTGGTTCTGGATGTTGAGTAACAGGCTCATTTGCAGGTGGAAGGAACCCTTCAGGGAACTCACTTGTACTTTCAGAATGGGGGTGTAGAGGGCTGAATTCCAGCTCTTGGGGGAAGATTGTGAGGAAAACCCCCTCCCTGCATAGACACTTCGCATTGGAAATGGAGTGGGTGGCGGGTCAGGTGGAACATAATCTCCAGGTTCCCAGACAAGTTTCCTGGGAGAGGTGGAGGAAAAAAAAGGTCCTCTTCTCATGAACTGACTCCTTGGGTCAACTGGAAGCAAGGCACCTCTGACTGGAGGGAAAGGTGCCAACACAGAGCCAGAGCCAGTTGCTTGGTTTTCAGCATGGAGAGGTGAATCAGGCACATCAGAGTCCAAAGGAGGCATATTAGGAATTCTGTGTTCTGCTGGTCCCGATGCTCTACCACAATTTGAGTAAAACCTATCTTGCCTTTGTAGAGGAAGACGTGCATCAGAAGAATATGGTTGGCCTGGCGGAGGGATCATCAGCCTGCTGGCCTGTTCCCCTGGAGGAGAGAGGGGCCCAGTCTGAGAAGGTGCTCTCTGAAAATCAGTGAACTTATGACAGCTGGATTCTCTTCCTTTACTGCTAGTCGCATGGTGCAGAGGATTCTCCAGGGCCCCTTGACCCTCCTCCTCCTCCCACTGGAGTGAAAGGTGAGAGTGTGAGTGGACCACTCTTTTCCAAATGAGGAGGTCTCCTTTCAGATGAAGGGTGACCTATTGGTGAGGGCCCATTTGGAGAAGGCTTTCTGCCCATTGCTGAGTTGGAAACATCCAGTGCATCATAGGGATCTTTTTCTACAAGTTCAAATCTAAGCTCCTTCTCAGTTAATTTTTGTCTGTTGCGTGCATTTTGTCTCCTGAAATAACTGAGGTTTCTTTCAGCAATCCGAGCTGCCAACTCACTAGCATGTGCTTCTTTCTCAGAGGAAATAATCTTCCCCAGACAGGAATGAATGGTACTCTGCAATTGTTCTTCAAGATATTGGGCTCTCTTTCTGTAGGTCTCCAGCACTTTTATTGTATGGTTCATCTTTTCTTCGACTTTGGAAAGTTTCTCCTCTTGCTCCACATAGTAGTTTTCCTCCACTCTTAATTTCCTGTGCAGTTTCATCATATTTTCTTGATAGCGTTCCATCATGACTTTAAAGTTCTTCTGTAGGGTCTCATTCTCACTTTGCAGCTGTGCATTTTCTGACTGCAAGGATGCCTGTTCAGTCTGCAGACTTTTAAGGTGTTCTGTAAGGTCTTCCGTGGTTTTCTCCACTTCAGATGAGAAAGTACATTTTTGAATTCTTCCTCCTTCCAAGATTTCTAAGGAGGCCTTTAGCTTATCACCATAAACCAGGTTCCTCAAAGCTCCTTTGGACTCATCCTCCAAGTGAGCACCAATTTCGGGTTCACTCGTCTTTCCCAGTTCCAGTTGACCACCATCCCTTTGGGCTCCCAGGCTTGGAGAAGACCTATCCATCATCTTCAGCAAGCATTCACCCAGAGACTCCATGTGATTTTCTGTGTCCCTTAGAACTTGTTCTCCAGCTACTTTAGAGTCCTCTAATATGATTTTTGCTTTATATTGGACACCTCCTTGTTCCCTCTGTGCTTCAGCTTCTCCTTGTATTGTTGGTCTCTGCGTTTGCGGACGTAGGGATCCTTCATTCAAAACCTCTTTGATTGCCAGCTTCAGTTCTTCCTCATTCACTTGAAAGAGTCTCCAGTTTGTTTTAGCTTCAGCTATTTGTGATCTGAGGGATTCAGATTCACCTTGGAGGGACTGTATCCTTCTTGATAGGTGCGCCATCGTTTCATCCTCTTGACCATGTTGAGCCTTCTGTGCTTTGAGCTCTTCTTCTAGA
The DNA here is from genome assembly GCF_048772815.1 of Callospermophilus lateralis. NCBI lineage: Eukaryota > Metazoa > Chordata > Mammalia > Rodentia > Sciuridae > Callospermophilus > Callospermophilus lateralis. The sequence continues at coordinate 90,094 of NW_027513324.1, read as the reverse complement.
AAGAGCACTTCAACGCCATGGCTGGATTCGGACCTATGCAGCTTTTCGTCGGTTGCCTCCAGCTGTCGTGCTTCCCTTGAACCCTTCTCAAACCTGCAATCCTTTAAAGGTGATTCTAAGCCTTCATGTTCTTTTTCAACAAGGCTCACTTTTTCAAGAAGTCCACATTTTGCCTCAATAAGTCCAGCAAGATTTAGAGCCAGCCTTTTTTCTCTTCCCACGTAAAGCCTGCTACGAACCGACTGAAAACCTCTCCAGAAAAGTGAGAGAACAGCGGAAAATCCAAGAGCTGTACACATCACCAACTCCCAAGGAAAGCCATAAGGAAGATGGCCTGGCTTCATGTCTTCGGACAATGCTGCCACAACCCTGGGTGCTTCTTCCAGAACCACCCACTAGTATGGCTGAGAGGCAGCCCTTGGCTCCTCCATCACGCCAACACAGCTTTGGCTCTTGCCACCACAACCACAGCCTGCCCAGGCAGGCCAACACAGGCTGTGGACACTCAGGTGTTTGGTCAGGAACTCCAACCTGCACCAGGCAACGGAGCAGACCACTGTGATCCCCTTCAGGGGCTGGGCGTATGGTGGGTGGTGGGCGTATGGCGGTGGGAGCCATGATCAAAGGCTCCCAGGAGCCTTGTTGTGCTCAAATGCCCATCAGGGCAGTCTTGTCCGCTTCCCTACCCGGTGCATCCTCAAGTGCCACAGGTTTAGGTCCCTCCCACTCCAGCCAGAGAGAATTCCTCTCCATGCCACCCACCCCTTGATTTAGGCCAGGCCAAGGCGGGGTTAGTAGGAAGATTCCATCCAGTCATAATAACATTCAGTTTGATGTCACTCAAATTCTAAAGCTGACTAAACTGTTCAAACAGATTTTATGGCCTATATTGGTCTTTGTGTCCCTTGCCTTTTGTTTGAGTGACTCAGTCCTTTCCCTGCCCTTGTGCTCTCCCTATTTCCTACCTTCCTTCCTCCCTTCCTGGTTTTTCTCCTTTTCTTCTTCCTTCTTTTCTACCTCCCTCCATCCCTCCAACTTTGCCTTCCTCCCTTCCAACTTTCTCTCTCCCTTCCCTTCCTTCTCTTTTCTTGCAAGTGTTTGGGGTGAAAGTCCATGGCAGGCCAGCCCCATGCTAGGCAAGGTCACTGCCACTGAGCTACAACATCCCCAGACCTGCTGCCACTTCCTATGCAAGTAATTTGAATTATCTCTAAAGAGAAACTCTCACATGAGTCTACTTTCAAAGTAATTTCAGAAGAGTTGCTAACATGGGCATAAATCAGTCATGACAAGTCATTTTTGAAAAGCACGGCACAGCTAATGTTCCTCAGAAGAAGGAGTTGAGAACTTTAGTTGGTTTTCAGGTCAGCATTTCTAGACTAGTACAAAGCCTCCTAATCCTGATCTCTCCTTAGTCCTATGATTTCTTTAAGTGTCCCCTTTGCTCCTGTTCATGGAGTCATGTGTACAGAAATTATACCTGGTTCTATTGAACTCTACTTAATTCTTTCTCACCTCTGTGCTCCTTTTGTCAAGTCACTCCTCAACACTTACTGTAACCCTTTCAATTTTTTGTCCATTTTCATTTAAAAAACTCTTTCAAAAATTGAACCATTTCGCATGCAGATACAGTCTTCTTGATCTGCTATTAATCCCCCACTACTGACATTGTAAGTTATTGAAATGTACACTTCCAGACCGTTTTCAGATTTTTGATTTCTGTATATCTATCTGTCTATCTATTTACAAACATAACATGGTATTCTGAGAGTATCGTTCTGCTTTTGGAGCTCTACATTGTGTTTTTCAGAAGCAGGCCTATTACACAGAGATGAATCCATGTTACCTAGATTGAGTTCAAACCGGAATGTGCACTCAGATTCCCATTATATTGTTCTACCTACTAATGGACAGTTCAGTTATATCCAGACCTCACCACCTCCCCCATTAAGTAAAACCCTTGTGAAGAGACATGTAGATGCCTTTATGAACATATTGATAATTTTTCATGGCAGTGTTTTCCAAAAACCAGTTAGTAAAATCAATTTATTCCTTTGCAGCCTGAAATTACCTTCATTCCAGTTTACTGGTATAAGAACCGCAGTATATCAGCAACAATTCTCCAATAGTAGTTCAGGCCGAAGTCATTCTAGATAACAATCAGTGCCGGATCCTCCATGTATTTTACACAGCCCATGACAGGGGACATCCGTCCACTCGTTTAGAACAACTGATGTTTTACGCTGGCCATTTAGGTTTATTTAAAGGATTGGTTAGAAAACAGGTGAGACAGACTGATTAGATTCAGTATGTATGTTGGCTTTGTTTTTCTAGGCCTGAATTTTTCACATTTCAATTAATTGTAGGTTAAGTAGCAGGCAGATTCTTCACTGGGCTTCAAATGTGATAAAGTTGCTTCTTATTTTTAAGAAGGCCGTTGCAATCCTGCATTTATTTTACACCTCAGTGCTTGTTTTACACACAAGCACACACGCCCACACACCACACACACCAACAAACACACAAACACATAATTAGAGCACATTTAACACTCAAATAAAGCTTTACCTACTAATTCATAACTAGGGTATTTTTTTAATAAGTATTGTGTCTTGGTCTCTACTGGGGAAACATTGTTCAATGTGAGTTCTCTGGTTTGTTGCAGGGCAGTGAATGTTCACTTGTTGGCAATGATATAGAAATGGGGAGTAAGAGTTTAAAAGTTTTTACAGTAGGTAGGCAGAGTCAGAGTATGGAATCTAAGAATAAGAAATTGGGGAATTTCCTCTTTGTTTCTTCATTTCAATCTCCTAATAATTCATGTATATTTTCCAAAAGTCTCCCAGAAAACAAGGACTAGGTCAATCCACATATCAGTGAACCATAGCAGAATGCGATTCTGAATTTCATATAAACAGTCATAAAATCCAAAAGACAGGTGCTGGGGATTTGGCTCAGCACTAGAGTGCTGGCTTCACACTTTCAAAGGTCCTGAGTTGGATCCCCAACACCATGTGTGAAAGGAATGAATGAACCAATGCATGAGTGTATGATGAATGAATTAAAGGTATCAGGAGGAGGAGGAAGAGGAGGAGGAGGAGGAGAAATAGAAGAAGATGATGAGTAATTTGACAGAAGGGAAAAAGGGGAGGAGAGTGAGTTTAAAGTGTGGTTTCCAATTCTCAAACGTTCAATTACAGCAGACGGGATAGAGAGAGAAGATGGGAGGGCAGGAGAGGGGATGTAGTAGAGGCCAGAAAAGGTAGCAGAATACAACAGTTACTAATATGGCATTTTGTAAAAACGTGGATGTGTAAACAATGAAAATGTTTTTCTAGGCCTGAATTTTTCACATTTCAATTAATTGTAGGTTAAGCATCAGGCAGATTCCTCACTGGGCTTCAAATGTGATAAAGTTGCTTCTTATTTTTAAGAAGGCCGTTGCAATCCTGCATTTATTTTACACCTCAGTGCTTGTTTTACACACAAGCACACACGCCCACACACCACACACACCAACAAACACACAAACACATAATTAGAGCACATTTAACACTGAAATAAAGCTTTACCTACTAATTCATAACTAGGGTATTTTTTTAATAAGTATTGTGTCTTGGTCTCTACTGGGGAAACATTGTTCAATGTGAGTTCTCTGGTTTGTTGTAGGGCAGTGAATGTTCACTTGTTGGCAATGATATAGAAATGGGGAGTAAGAGTTTAAAAGTTTTTACAGTAAGTAGGCAGAGTCAGAGTATGGAATCTAAGAATAAGAAATTGGGGAATTTCCTCTTTGTTTCTTCATTTCAATCTCCTAATAATTCATGTATATTTTCCAAAAGTCTCCCAGAAAACTATTACTAGGTCAATCCACATATCAGTGAACCATAGTAGAATGCGATTCTGAATTTCATATAAACAGTCATAAAATCCAAAAGACAGGTGCTGGGGTTTTGGCTCAGCACTAGAGTGCTGGCTTCACACTTTCAAAGGTCCTGAGTTGGATCCCCAACACCATGTGTGAAAGGAATGAATGAACCAATGCATGAGTGTATGATGAATGAATTAAAGGTATCAGGAGGAGGAGGAAGAGGAGGAGGAGGAGGAGAAATAGAAGAAGATGATGAGTAATTTGACAGAAGGGAAAAAGGGGAGGAGAGTGAGTTTAAAGTGTGGTTTCCAATTCCCAAACGTTCAATTACAGCAGACTGGATAGAGAGAGAAGATGGGAGGGCAGGAGAGGGGATATAGTAGAGGCCAGAAAAGGTAGCAGAATACAACAGTTACTAATATGGCATTTTGTAAAAACGTGGATGTGTAAACAATGTGATTGTGCAATCTGAATATGGGGTCAAAATGGGAGTTCATAACTCACTTGAGTCTAATGTAGGAAATATGGTATCTCAAGAGCTATGTAAGGTTTTAAGCAACCAATATAAAAAAGAGGTCTTCATTTTTCTTTGTAGTTGAGATCTCCTGTTTCCCTGACATGTTGAGTTGTGTTCTCTCCTTTAGTCCTCCCATGCTCTAGTTATTCTGATATGGAAAAACTAGCTGAAATGCCCAACCAGTCTCTAAATCAGTGACACTTTTTCATTAAGCCTAAAGTCACTTTACATTTGCTACAGTCATACTAAATACACTTCTTTGTTGGGAGTTTAAAAGATATTTCCATCAGCTAGATTACAAGTACCTAGAACTCCCATTCTTGTTTATGTAAGAGTGGCTTCATCAGATTAAATGCTGTTCTCTGGAATGACATAAAATAGGAATAATTTACTCGTAAGATTCCTACGTAAACTATCTTTATTTACAAAAGAGTATCTTAAGGATTATTGTTTCATTGAGCTTCAATTGGAGCCATAGTATAGTCAATTACTGAAGTAAAAGCAGTTACTCAAAAACTAAAAATGAGAGATAAGTCAAATTACATTTGAAGAGAGAGCAACAGCATGAGGTTTCTTGTTTGGTTCTGGATGTTGAGTAACAGGCTCATTTGCAGGTGGAAGGAACCCTTCAGGGAACTCACTTGTACTTTCAGAATGGGGGTGTAGAAGGCTGAATTCCAGCTCTTGGGGGAAGATTGTGAGGAAAACCCCCTCCCTGCATAGACACTTCGCATTGGAAATGGAGTGGGTGGCGGGTCAGGTGGAACATAATCTCCAGGTTCCCAGACAAGTTTCCTGGGAGAGGTGGAGGAAAAAAAAGGTCCTCTTCTCATGAACTGACTCCTTGGGTCAACTGGAAGCAAGGCACCTCTGACTGGAGGGAAAGGTGCCAACACAGAGCCAGAGCCAGTTGCTTGGTTTTCAGCATGGAGAGGTGAATCAGGCACATCAGAGTCCAAAGGAGGCATATTAGGAATTCTGTGTTCTGCTGGTCCCGATGCTCTACCACAATTTGAGTAAAACCTATCTTGCCTTTGTAGAGGAAGACGTGCATCAGAAGAATATGGTTGGCCTGGCGGAGGGATCATCAGCCTGCTGGCCTGTTCCCCTGGAGGAGAGAGGGGCCCAGTCTGAGAAGGTGCTCTCTGAAAATCAGTGAACTTATGACAGCTGGATTCTCTTCCTTTACTGCTAGTCGCATGGTGCAGAGGATTCTCCAGGGCCCCTTGACCCTCCTCCTCCTCCCACTGGAGTGAAAGGTGAGAGTGTGAGTGGACCACTCTTTTCCAAATGAGGAGGTCTCCTTTCAGATGAAGGGTGACCTATTGGTGAGGGCCCATTTGGAGAAGGCTTTCTGCCCATTGCTGAGTTGGAAACATCCAGTGCATCATAGGGATCTTTTTCTACAAGTTCAAATCTAAGCTCCTTCTCAGTTAATTTTTGTCTGTTGCGTGCATTTTGTTTCCTGAAATAACTGAGGTTTCTTTCAGCAATCCGAGCTGCCAACTCACTAGCATGTGCTTCTTTCTCAGAGGAAATAATCTTCCCCAGACGGGAATGAATGGTTCTCTGCAATTGTTCTTCAAGATATTGGGCTCTCTTTGTGTAGGTCTCCAGCACTTTTATTGTATGGCTCATCTTTTCTTCGACTTTGGAAAGTTTCTCCTCTTGCTCCACACGGTAGTTTTCCTCCACTCTTAATTTCCTGTGCAGTTTCATCATATTTTCTTGATAGCGTTCCATCATGACTTTAAAGTTCTTCTGTAGGGTCTCATTCTCACTTTGCAGCTGTGCATTTTCTGACTGCAAGGATGCCTGTTCAGTCTGCAGACTTTTAAGGTGTTCTGTAAGGTCTTCCGTGGTTTTCTCCACTTCAGATGAGAAAGTACATTTTTGAATTCTTCCTCCTTCCAAGATTTCTAAGGAGGCCTTTAGCTTATCACCATAAACCAGGTTCCTCAAAGCTCCTTTGGACTCATCCTCCAAGTGAGCACCAATTTCGGGTTCACTCGTCTTTCCCAGTTCTAGGTGACCACCATCCCTTTGGGCTCCCAGGCTTGGAGAAGACCTATCCATCATCTTCAGCAAGCATTCACCCAGAGACTCCATGTGATTTTCTGTGTCCCTTAGAACTTGTTCTCCAGCTACTTTAGAGTCCTCTAATATGATTTTTGCTTTATATTGGACACCTCCTTGTTCCCTCTGTGCTTCAGCTTCTCCTTGTATTGTTGGTCTCTGCGTTTGCGGAAGTAGGGATCCTTCATTCAAAACCTCTTTGATTGCCAGCTTCAGTTCTTCCTCATTCACTTGAAAGAGTCTCCAGTTTGTTTTAGCTTCAGCTATTTGTGATCTGAGGGATTCAGATTCACCTTGGAGGGACTGTATCCTTCTTGATAGGTGCGCCATCGTTTCATCCTCTTGACCATGTTGAGCCTTCTGTGCTTTGAGCTCTTCTTCTAGAAAGAGCACTTCAACGCCATGGCTGGATTCGGACCTATGCAGCTTTTCGTCGGTTGCCTCCAGCTGTCGTGCTTCCCTTGAACCCTTGTCAAACCTGCAATCCTTTAAAGGTGATTCTAAGCCTTCATGTTCTTTTTCAACAAGGCTCACTTTTTCAAGAAGTCCACATTTTGCCTCAATAAGTCCAGCAAGATTTAGAGCCAGCCTTTTTTCTCTTCCCACGTAAAGCCTGCTACGAACCGACTGAAAACCTCTCAGAAAAGTGAGAGAACAGCGGAAAATCCAAGAGCTGTACACATCACCAACTCCCAAGGAAAGCCATAAGGAAGATGTCCTGGCTTCATGTCTTCGGACAATGCTGCCACAGCCCTGGGTGCTTCTTCCAGAACCACCCACTAGTATGGCTGAGAGGCAGCCCTTGGCTCCTCCATCACGCCAACACAGCTTTGGCTCTTGCCACCACAACCACAGCCTGCCCAGGCAGGCCAACACAGGCTGTGGACACTCAGGTGTTTGGTCAGGAACTCCAACCTGCACCAGGCAACGGAGCAGACCACTGTGATCCCCTTCAGGGGCTGGGCGTATGGTGGGTGGTGGGCGTATGGCGGTGGGAGCCATGATCAAAGGCTCCCAGGAGCCTTGTTGTGCTCAAATGCCCATCAGGGCAGTCTTGTCCGCTTCCCTACCCGGTGCATCCTCAAGTGCCACAGGTTTAGGTCCCTCCCACTCCAGCCAGAGAGAATTCCTCTCCATGCCACCCACCCCTTGATTTGGTTTAGGCCAGGCCAAGGCGGGGTTAGTAGGAAGATTCCATCCAGTCATAATAACATTCAGTTTGATGTCACTCAAATTCTAAAGCTGACTAAACTGTTCAAACAGCTTTTATGGCCGATATTGGTCTTTGTGTCCCTTGCCTTTTGTTTGAGTGACTCAGTCCTTTCCCTGCCCTTGTGCTCTCCCTATTTCCTACCTTCCTTCCTCCCTTCCTGGTTTTTCTCCTTTTCTTCTTCCTTCTTTTCTACCTCCCTCCATCCCTCCAACTTTGTCTTCCTCCCTTCCAACTTTCTCTCTCCCTTCCCTTCCTTCTCTTTTCTTGCAAGTGTTTGGGGTGAAAGTCCATGGCAGGCCAGCCCCAAGCTAGGCAAGGTCACTGCCACTGAGCTACAACATCCCCAGACCTGCTGCCACTTCCTATGCAAGTAATTTGAATTATCTCTAAAGAGAAACTCTCACATGAGTCTACTTTCAAAGTAATTTCAGAAGAGTTGCTAACATGGGCATAAATCAGTCATGACAAGTCATTTTTGAAAAGCACGGCACAGCTAATGTTCCTCAGAAGAAGGAGTTGAGAACTTTAGTTGGTTTTCAGGTCAGCATTTCTAGACTAGTACAAAGCCTCCTAATCCTGATCTCTCCTTAGTCCTATGATTTCTTTAAGTGTCCCCTTTGCTCCTGTTCATGGAGTCATGTGTACAGAAATTATACCTGGTTCTATTGAACTCTACTTAATTCTTTCTCACCTCTGTGCTCCTTTTGTCAAGTCACTCCTCAACACTTACTGTAACCCTTTCAATTTTTTGTCCATTTTCATTTAAAAAACTCTTTCAAAAATTGAACCATTTCGCATGCAGATACAGTCTTCTTGATCTGCTATTAATCCCCCACTACTGACATTGTAAGTTATTGAAATGTACACTTCCAGACCGTTTTCAGATTTTTGATTTCTGTATATCTATCTGTCTATCTATTTACAAACATAACATGGTATTCTGAGAGTATCGTTCTGCTTTTGGAGCTCTACATTGTGTTTTTCAGAAGCAGGCCTATTACACAGAGATGAATCCATGTTACCTAGATTGAGTTCAAACCGGAATGTGCACTCAGATTCCCATTATATTGTTCTACCTACTAATGGACAGTTCAGTTATATCCAGACCTCACCACCTCCCCCATTAAGTAAAACCCTTGTGAAGAGACATGTAGATGCCTTTATGAACATATTGATAATTTTTCATGGCAGTGTTTTCCAAAAACCAGTTAGTAAAATCAATTTATTCCTTTGCAGCCTGAAATTACCTTCATTCCAGTTTACTGGTATAAGAACCGCAGTATATCAGCAACAATTCTCCAATAGTAGTTCAGGCAGAAGTCATTCTAGATAACAATCAGTGCCGGATCCTCCATGTATTTTACACAGCCTGTGACAGGGGACATCCGTCCACTCGTTTAGAACAACTGATGTTTTACGCTGGCCATTTAGGTTTATTTAAAGGATTGGTTAGAAAACAGGTGAGACAGACTGATTAGATTCAGTATGTATGTTGGCTTTGTTTTTCTAGGCCTGAATTTTTCACATTTCAATTAATTGTAGGTTAAGTAGCAGGCAGATTCTTCACTGGGCTTCAAATGTGATAAAGTTGCTTCTTATTTTTAAGAAGGCCGTTGCAATCCTGCATTTATTTTACACCTCAGTGCTTGTTTTACACACAAGCACACACGCCCACACACCACACACACCAACAAACACACAAACACATAATTAGAGCACATTTAACACTCAAATAAAGCTTTACCTACTAATTCATAACTAGGGTATTTTTTTAATAAGTATTGTGTCTTGGTCTCTACTGGGGAAACATTGTTCAATGTGAGTTCTCTGGTTTGTTGCAGGGCAGTGAATGTTCACTTGTTGGCAATGATATAGAAATGGGGAGTAAGAGTTTAAAAGTTTTTACAGTAGGTAGGCAGAGTCAGAGTATGGAATCTAACAATAAGAAATTGGGGAATTTCCTCTTTGTTTCTTCATTTCAATCTCCTAATAATTCATGTATATTTTCCAAAAGTCTCCCAGAAAACAAGGACTAGGTCAATCCACATATCAGTGAACCATAGCAGAATGCGATTCTGAATTTCATATAAACAGTCATAAAATCCAAAAGACAGGTGCTGGGGATTTGGCTCAGCACTAGAGTGCTGGCTTCACACTTTCAAAGGTCCTGAGTTGGATCCCCAACACCATGTGTGAAAGGAATGAATGAACCAATGCATGAGTGTATGATGAATGAATTAAAGGTATCAGGAGGAGGAGGAAGAGGAGGAGGAGGAGGAGAAATAGAAGAAGATGATGAGTAATTTGACAGAAGGGAAAAAGGGGAGGAGAGTGAGTTTAAAGTGTGGTTTCCAATTCTCAAACGTTCAATTACAGCAGACGGGATAGAGAGAGAAGATGGGAGGGCAGGAGAGGGGATGTAGTAGAGGCCAGAAAAGGTAGCAGAATACAACAGTTACTAATATGGCATTTTGTAAAAACGTGGATGTGTAAACAATGAAAATGTTTTTCTAGGCCTGAATTTTTCACATTTCAATTAATTGTAGGTTAAGCATCAGGCAGATTCCTCACTGGGCTTCAAATGTGATAAAGTTGCTTCTTATTTTTAAGAAGGCCGTTGCAATCCTGCATTTATTTTACACCTCAGTGCTTGTTTTACACACAAGCACACACGCCCACACACCACACACACCAACAAACACACAAACACATAATTAGAGCACATTTAACACTGAAATAAAGCTTTACCTACTAATTCATAACTAGGGTATTTTTTTAATAAGTATTGTGTCTTGGTCTCTACTGGGGAAACATTGTTCAATGTGAGTTCTCTGGTTTGTTGTAGGGCAGTGAATGTTCACTTGTTGGCAATGATATAGAAATGGGGAGTAAGAGTTTAAAAGTTTTTACAGTAAGTAGGCAGAGTCAGAGTATGGAATCTAAGAATAAGAAATTGGGGAATTTCCTCTTTGTTTCTTCATTTCAATCTCCTAATAATTCATGTATATTTTCCAAAAGTCTCCCAGAAAACTATTACTAGGTCAATCCACATATCAGTGAACCATAGTAGAATGCGATTCTGAATTTCATATAAACAGTCATAAAATCCAAAAGACAGGTGCTGGGGTTTTGGCTCAGCACTAGAGTGCTGGCTTCACACTTTCAAAGGTCCTGAGTTGGATCCCCAACACCATGTGTGAAAGGAATGAATGAACCAATGCATGAGTGTATGATGAATGAATTAAAGGTATCAGGAGGAGGAGGAAGAGGAGGAGGAGGAGGAGAAATAGAAGAAGATGATGAGTAATTTGACAGAAGGGAAAAAGGGGAGGAGAGTGAGTTTAAAGTGTGGTTTCCAATTCCCAAACGTTCAATTACAGCAGACTGGATAGAGAGAGAAGATGGGAGGGCAGGAGAGGGGATATAGTAGAGGCCAGAAAAGGTAGCAGAATACAACAGTTACTAATATGGCATTTTGTAAAAACGTGGATGTGTAAACAATGTGATTGTGCAATCTGAATATGGGGTCAAAATGGGAGTTCATAACTCACTTGAGTCTAATGTAGGAAATATGGTATCTCAAGAGCTATGTAAGGTTTTAAGCAACCAATATAAAAAAGAGGTCTTCATTTTTCTTTGTAGTTGAGATCTCCTGTTTCCCTGACATGTTGAGTTGTGTTCTCTCCTTTAGTCCTCCCATGCTCTAGTTATTCTGATATGGAAAAACTAGCTGAAATGCCCAACCAGTCTCTAAATCAGTGACACTTTTTCATTAAGCCTAAAGTCACTTTACATTTGCTACAGTCATACTAAATACACTTCTTTGTTGGGAGTTTAAAAGATATTTCCATCAGCTAGATTACAAGTACCTAGAACTCCCATTCTTGTTTATGTAAGAGTGGCTTCATCAGATTAAATGCTGTTCTCTGGAATGACATAAAATAGGAATAATTTACTCGTAAGATTCCTACGTAAACTATCTTTATTTACAAAAGAGTATCTTAAGGATTATTGTTTCATTGAGCTTCAATTGGAGCCATAGTATAGTCAATTACTGAAGTAAAAGCAGTTACTCAAAAACTAAAAATGAGAGATAAGTCAAATTACATTTGAAGAGAGAGCAACAGCATGAGGTTTCTTGTTTGGTTCTGGATGTTGAGTAACAGGCTCATTTGCAGGTGGAAGGAACCCTTCAGGGAACTCACTTGTACTTTCAGAATGGGGGTGTAGAAGGCTGAATTCCAGCTCTTGGGGGAAGATTGTGAGGAAAACCCCCTCCCTGCATAGACACTTCGCATTGGAAATGGAGTGGGTGGCGGGTCAGGTGGAACATAATCTCCAGGTTCCCAGACAAGTTTCCTGGGAGAGGTGGAGGAAAAAAAAGGTCCTCTTCTCATGAACTGACTCCTTGGGTCAACTGGAAGCAAGGCACCTCTGACTGGAGGGAAAGGTGCCAACACAGAGCCAGAGCCAGTTGCTTGGTTTTCAGCATGGAGAGGTGAATCAGGCACATCAGAGTCCAAAGGAGGCATATTAGGAATTCTGTGTTCTGCTGGTCCCGATGCTCTACCACAATTTGAGTAAAACCTATCTTGCCTTTGTAGAGGAAGACGTGCATCAGAAGAATATGGTTGGCCTGGCGGAGGGATCATCAGCCTGCTGGCCTGTTCCCCTGGAGGAGAGAGGGGCCCAGTCTGAGAAGGTGCTCTCTGAAAATCAGTGAACTTATGACAGCTGGATTCTCTTCCTTTACTGCTAGTCGCATGGTGCAGAGGATTCTCCAGGGCCCCTTGACCCTCCTCCTCCTCCCACTGGAGTGAAAGGTGAGAGTGTGAGTGGACCACTCTTTTCCAAATGAGGAGGTCTCCTTTCAGATGAAGGGTGACCTATTGGTGAGGGCCCATTTGGAGAAGGCTTTCTGCCCATTGCTGAGTTGGAAACATCCAGTGCATCATAGGGATCTTTTTCTACAAGTTCAAATCTAAGCTCCTTCTCAGTTAATTTTTGTCTGTTGCGTGCATTTTGTTTCCTGAAATAACTGAGGTTTCTTTCAGCAATCCGAGCTGCCAACTCACTAGCATGTGCTTCTTTCTCAGAGGAAATAATCTTCCCCAGACGGGAATGAATGGTTCTCTGCAATTGTTCTTCAAGATATTGGGCTCTCTTTGTGTAGGTCTCCAGCACTTTTATTGTATGGCTCATCTTTTCTTCGACTTTGGAAAGTTTCTCCTCTTGCTCCACACGGTAGTTTTCCTCCACTCTTAATTTCCTGTGCAGTTTCATCATATTTTCTTGATAGCGTTCCATCATGACTTTAAAGTTCTTCTGTAGGGTCTCATTCTCACTTTGCAGCTGTGCATTTTCTGACTGCAAGGATGCCTGTTCAGTCTGCAGACTTTTAAGGTGTTCTGTAAGGTCTTCCGTGGTTTTCTCCACTTCAGATGAGAAAGTACATTTTTGAATTCTTCCTCCTTCCAAGATTTCTAAGGAGGCCTTTAGCTTATCACCATAAACCAGGTTCCTCAAAGCTCCTTTGGACTCATCCTCCAAGTGAGCACCAATTTCGGGTTCACTCGTCTTTCCCAGTTCTAGGTGACCACCATCCCTTTGGGCTCCCAGGCTTGGAGAAGACCTATCCATCATCTTCAGCAAGCATTCACCCAGAGACTCCATGTGATTTTCTGTGTCCCTTAGAACTTGTTCTCCAGCTACTTTAGAGTCCTCTAATATGATTTTTGCTTTATATTGGACACCTCCTTGTTCCCTCTGTGCTTCAGCTTCTCCTTGTATTGTTGGTCTCTGCGTTTGCGGAAGTAGGGATCCTTCATTCAAAACCTCTTTGATTGCCAGCTTCAGTTCTTCCTCATTCACTTGAAAGAGTCTCCAGTTTGTTTTAGCTTCAGCTATTTGTGATCTGAGGGATTCAGATTCACCTTGGAGGGACTGTATCCTTCTTGATAGGTGCGCCATCGTTTCATCCTCTTGACCATGTTGAGCCTTCTGTGCTTTGAGCTCTTCTTCTAGAAAGAGCACTTCAACGCCATGGCTGGATTCGGACCTATGCAGCTTTTCGTCGGTTGCCTCCAGCTGTCGTGCTTCCCTTGAACCCTTGTCAAACCTGCAATCCTTTAAAGGTGATTCTAAGCCTTCATGTTCTTTTTCAACAAGGCTCACTTTTTCAAGAAGTCCACATTTTGCCTCAATAAGTCCAGCAAGATTTAGAGCCAGCCTTTTTTCTCTTCCCACGTAAAGCCTGCTACGAACCGACTGAAAACCTCTCAGAAAAGTGAGAGAACAGCGGAAAATCCAAGAGCTGTACACATCACCAACTCCCAAGGAAAGCCATAAGGAAGATGTCCTGGCTTCATGTCTTCGGACAATGCTGCCACAGCCCTGGGTGCTTCTTCCAGAACCACCCACTAGTATGGCTGAGAGGCAGCCCTTGGCTCCTCCATCACGCCAACACAGCTTTGGCTCTTGCCACCACAACCACAGCCTGCCCAGGCAGGCCAACACAGGCTGTGGACACTCAGGTGTTTGGTCAGGAACTCCAACCTGCACCAGGCAACGGAGCAGACCACTGTGATCCCCTTCAGGGGCTGGGCGTATGGTGGGTGGTGGGCGTATGGCGGTGGGAGCCATGATCAAAGGCTCCCAGGAGCCTTGTTGTGCTCAAATGCCCATCAGGGCAGTCTTGTCCGCTTCCCTACCCGGTGCATCCTCAAGTGCCACAGGTTTAGGTCCCTCCCACTCCAGCCAGAGAGAATTCCTCTCCATGCCACCCACCCCTTGATTTGGTTTAGGCCAGGCCAAGGCGGGGTTAGTAGGAAGATTCCATCCAGTCATAATAACATTCAGTTTGATGTCACTCAAATTCTAAAGCTGACTAAACTGTTCAAACAGCTTTTATGGCCGATATTGGTCTTTGTGTCCCTTGCCTTTTGTTTGAGTGACTCAGTCCTTTCCCTGCCCTTGTGCTCTCCCTATTTCCTACCTTCCTTCCTCCCTTCCTGGTTTTTCTCCTTTTCTTCTTCCTTCTTTTCTACCTCCCTCCATCCCTCCAACTTTGTCTTCCTCCCTTCCAACTTTCTCTCTCCCTTCCCTTCCTTCTCTTTTCTTGCAAGTGTTTGGGGTGAAAGTCCATGGCAGGCCAGCCCCAAGCTAGGCAAGGTCACTGCCACTGAGCTACAACATCCCCAGACCTGCTGCCACTTCCTATGCAAGTAATTTGAATTATCTCTAAAGAGAAACTCTCACATGAGTCTACTTTCAAAGTAATTTCAGAAGAGTTGCTAACATGGGCATAAATCAGTCATGACAAGTCATTTTTGAAAAGCACGGCACAGCTAATGTTCCTCAGAAGAAGGAGTTGAGAACTTTAGTTGGTTTTCAGGTCAGCATTTCTAGACTAGTACAAAGCCTCCTAATCCTGATCTCTCCTTAGTCCTATGATTTCTTTAAGTGTCCCCTTTGCTCCTGTTCATGGAGTCATGTGTACAGAAATTATACCTGGTTCTATTGAACTCTACTTAATTCTTTCTCACCTCTGTGCTCCTTTTGTCAAGTCACTCCTCAACACTTACTGTAACCCTTTCAATTTTTTGTCCATTTTCATTTAAAAAACTCTTTCAAAAATTGAACCATTTCGCATGCAGATACAGTCTTCTTGATCTGCTATTAATCCCCCACTACTGACATTGTAAGTTATTGAAATGTACACTTCCAGACCGTTTTCAGATTTTTGATTTCTGTATATCTATCTGTCTATCTATTTACAAACATAACATGGTATTCTGAGAGTATCGTTCTGCTTTTGGAGCTCTACATTGTGTTTTTCAGAAGCAGGCCTATTACACAGAGATGAATCCATGTTACCTAGATTGAGTTCAAACCGGAATGTGCACTCAGATTCCCATTATATTGTTCTACCTACTAATGGACAGTTCAGTTATATCCAGACCTCACCACCTCCCCCATTAAGTAAAACCCTTGTGAAGAGACATGTAGATGCCTTTATGAACATATTGATAATTTTTCATGGCAGTGTTTTCCAAAAACCAGTTAGTAAAATCAATTTATTCCTTTGCAGCCTGAAATTACCTTCATTCCAGTTTACTGGTATAAGAACCGCAGTATATCAGCAACAATTCTCCAATAGTAGTTCAGGCAGAAGTCATTCTAGATAACAATCAGTGCCGGATCCTCCATGTATTTTACACAGCCTGTGACAGGGGACATCCGTCCACTCGTTTAGAACAACTGATGTTTTACGCTGGCCATTTAGGTTTATTTAAAGGATTGGTTAGAAAACAGGTGAGACAGACTGATTAGATTCAGTATGTATGTTGGCTTTGTTTTTCTAGGCCTGAATTTTTCACATTTCAATTAATTGTAGGTTAAGTAGCAGGCAGATTCTTCACTGGGCTTCAAATGTGATAAAGTTGCTTCTTATTTTTAAGAAGGCCGTTGCAATCCTGCATTTATTTTACACCTCAGTGCTTGTTTTACACACAAGCACACACGCCCACACACCACACACACCAACAAACACACAAACACATAATTAGAGCACATTTAACACTCAAATAAAGCTTTACCTACTAATTCATAACTAGGGTATTTTTTTAATAAGTATTGTGTCTTGGTCTCTACTGGGGAAACATTGTTCAATGTGAGTTCTCTGGTTTGTTGCAGGGCAGTGAATGTTCACTTGTTGGCAATGATATAGAAATGGGGAGTAAGAGTTTAAAAGTTTTTACAGTAGGTAGGCAGAGTCAGAGTATGGAATCTAACAATAAGAAATTGGGGAATTTCCTCTTTGTTTCTTCATTTCAATCTCCTAATAATTCATGTATATTTTCCAAAAGTCTCCCAGAAAACAAGGACTAGGTCATTCCACATATCAGTGAACCATAGCAGAATGCGATTCTGAATTTCATATAAACAGTCATAAAATCCAAAAGACAGGTGCTGGGGTTTTGGCTCAGCACTAGAGTGCTGGCTTCACACTTTCAAAGGTCCTGAGTTGGATCCCCAACACCATGTGTGAAAGGAATGAATGAACCAATGCATGAGTGTATGATGAATGAATTAAAGGTATCAGGAGGAGGAGGAAGAGGAGGATGAGGAGGAGGAGGAGAAATAGAAGAAGATGATGAGTAATTTGACAGAAGGGAAAAAGGGGAGGAGAGTGAGTTTAAAGTGTGGTTTCCAATTCCCAAACGTTGAATTACAGCAGACGGGATAGAGAGAGAAGATGGGAGGGCAGGAGAGGGGGTATAGTAGAGGCCAGAAAAGGTAGCAGAATACAACTGTTACTAATATGGCATTTTGTAAAAACGTGGATGTGTAAACAATGAAAATGTTTTTCTAGGCCTGAATTTTTCACATTTCAATTAATTGTAGGTTAAGCATCAGGCAGATTCCTCACTGGGCTTCAAATGTGATAAAGTTGCTTCTTATTTTTAAGAAGGCCGTTGCAATCCTGCATTTATTTTACACCTCAGTGCTTGTTTTACACACAAGCACACACGCCCAAACACCACACACACCAACAAACACACAAACACATAATTAGAGCACATTTAACACTCAAATAAAGCTTTACCTACTAATTCATAACTAGGGTATTTTTTTAATAAGTATTGTGTCTTGGTCTCTACTGGGGAAACATTGTTCAATGTGAGTTCTCTGGTTTGTTGTAGGGCAGTGAATGTTCACTTGTTGGCAATGATATAGAAATGGGGAGTAAGAGTTTAAAAGTTTTTACAGTAGGTAGGCAGAGTCAGAGTATGGAATCTAACAATAAGAAATTGGGGAATTTCCTCTTTGTTTCTCCATTTCAATCTCCTAATAATTCATGTATATTTTCCAAAAGTCTCCCAGAAAACAAGGACTAGGTCAATCCACATATCAGTGAACCATAGCAGAATGCGATTCTGAATTTCATATAAACAGTCATAAAATCCAAAAGACAGGTGCTGGGGTTTTGGCTCAGCACTAGAGTGCTGGCTTCACACTTTCAAAGGTCCTGAGTTGGATCCCCAACACCATACATGAAAGGAATGAATGAACCAATGCATGAGTGTATGATGAATGAATTAAAGGTATCAGGAGGAGGAGGAAGAGGAGGAGGAGGAGGAGAAATAGAAGAAGATGATGAGTAATTTGACAGAAGGGAAAAAGGGGAGGAGAGTGAGTTTAAAGTGTGGTTTCCAATTCTCAAACGTTCAATTACAGCAGACGGGATAGAGAGAGAAGATGGGAGGGCAGGAGAGGGGATATAGTAGAGGCCAGAAAAGGTAGTAGAATACAACAGTTACTAATATGGCATTTTGTAAAAACGTGGATGTGTAAACAATGTGATTGTGCAATCTGAATATGGGGTCAAAATGGGAGTTCATAACTCACTTGAGTCTAATGTAGGAAATATGGTATCTCAAGAGCTATGTAAGGTTTTAAGCAACCAATATAAAAAAGAGGTCTTCATTTTTCTTTGTAGTTGAGATCTCCTGTTTCCGTGACATGTTTAGTTGTGTTCTCTCCTTTAGTCCTCCTATGCTCTAGTTATTCTGATATGGAAAAACTAGCTGAAATGCCCAACCAGTCTCTAAATCAGTGACACTTTTTCATTAAGCCTAAAGTCACTTTACATTTGCTGCAGTCATACTAAATACACTTCTTTGTTGGGAATTTAAAAGATATTTCCATCAGCTAGATTACAAGTACCTAGAACTCCCATTCTTGTTTATGTAAGAGTGGCTTCATCAGATTAAATGCTGTTCTCTGGAATGACATAAAATAGGAATAATTTACTCGTAAGATTCCTACGTAAACTATCTTTATTTACAAAAGAGTATCTTAAGGATTATTGTTTCATTGAGCTTCAATTGGAGCCAAAGTATAGTCAATTACTGAAGTAAAAGCAGTTACTCAAAAACTAAAAATGAGAGATAAGTCAAATTACATTTGAAGAGAGAGCAACAGCATGAGGTTTCTTGTTTGGTTCTGGATGTTGAGTAACAGGCTCATTTGCAGGTGGAAGGAACCCTTCAGGGAACTCACTTGTACTTTCAGAATGGGGGTGTAGAGGGCTGAATTCCAGCTCTTGGGGGAAGATTGTGAGGAAAACCCCCTCCCTGCATAGACACTTCGCATTGGAAATGGAGTGGGTGGCGGGTCAGGTGGAACATAATCTCCAGGTTCCCAGACAAGTTTCCTGGGAGAGGTGGAGGAAAAAAAAGGTCCTCTTCTCATGAACTGACTCCTTGGGTCAACTGGAAGCAAGGCACCTCTGACTGGAGGGAAAGGTGCCAACACAGAGCCAGAGCCAGTTGCTTGGTTTTCAGCATGGAGAGGTGAATCAGGCACATCAGAGTCCAAAGGAGGCATATTAGGAATTCTGTGTTCTGCTGGTCCCGATGCTCTACCACAATTTGAGTAAAACCTATCTTGCCTTTGTAGAGGAAGACGTGCATCAGAAGAATATGGTTGGCCTGGCGGAGGGATCATCAGCCTGCTGGCCTGTTCCCCTGGAGGAGAGAGGGGCCCAGTCTGAGAAGGTGCTCTCTGAAAATCAGTGAACTTATGACAGCTGGATTCTCTTCCTTTACTGCTAGTCGCATGGTGCAGAGGATTCTCCAGGGCCCCTTGACCCTCCTCCTCCTCCCACTGGAGTGAAAGGTGAGAGTGTGAGTGGACCACTCTTTTCCAAATGAGGAGGTCTCCTTTCAGATGAAGGGTGACCTATTGGTGAGGGCCCATTTGGAGAAGGCTTTCTGCCCATTGCTGAGTTGGAAACATCCAGTGCATCATAGGGATCTTTTTCTACAAGTTCAAATCTAAGCTCCTTCTCAGTTAATTTTTGTCTGTTGCGTGCATTTTGTTTCCTGAAATAACTGAGGTTTCTTTCAGCAATCCGAGCTGCCAACTCACTAGCATGTGCTTCTTTCTCAGAGGAAATAATCTTCCCCAGACAGGAATGAATGGTACTCTGCAATTGTTCTTCAAGATATTGGGCTCTCTTTCTGTAGGTCTCCAGCACTTTTATTGTATGGCTCATCTTTTCTTCGACTTTGGAAAGTTTCTCCTCTTGCTCCACATAGTAGTTTTCCTCCACTCTTAATTTCCTGTGCAGTTTCATCATATTTTCTTGATAGCGTTCCATCATGACTTTAAAGTTCTTCTGTAGGGTCTCATTCTCACTTTGCAGCTGTGCATTTTCTGACTGCAAGGATGCCTGTTCAGTCTGCAGACTTTTAAGGTGTTCTGTAAGGTCTTCCGTGGTTTTCTCCACTTCAGATGAGAAAGTACATTTTTGAATTCTTCCTCCTTCCAAGATTTCTAAGGAGGCCTTTAGCTTATCACCATAAACCAGGTTCCTCAAAGCTCCTTTGGACTCATCCTCCAAGTGAGCACCAATTTCGGGTTCACTCGTCTTTCCCAGTTCCAGGTGACCACCATCCCTTTGGGCTCCCAGGCTTGGAGAAGACCTATCCATCATCTTCAGCAAGCATTCACCCAGAGACTCCATGTGATTTTCTGTGTCCCTTAGAACTTGTTCTCCAGCTACTTTAGAGTCCTCTAATATGATTTTTGCTTTATATTGGACACCTCCTTGTTCCCTCTGTGCTTCAGCTTCTCCTTGTATTGTTGGTCTCTGCGTTTGCGGACGTAGGGATCCTTCATTCAAAACCTCTTTGATTGCCAGCTTCAGTTCTTCCTCATTCACTTGAAAGAGTCTCCAGTTTGTTTTAGCTTCAGCTATTTGTGATCTGAGGGATTCAGATTCACCTTGGAGGGACTGTATCCTTCTTGATAGGTGCGCCATCGTTTCATCCTCTTGACCATGTTGAGCCTTCTGTGCTTTGAGCTCTTCTTCTAGAAAGAGCACTTCAACGCCATGGCTGGATTCGGACCTATGCAGCTTTTCGTCGGTTGCCTCCAGCTGTCGTGCTTCCCTTGAACCCTTCTCAAACCTGCAATCCTTTAAAGGTGATTCTAAGCCTTCATGTTCTTTTTCAACAAGGCTCACTTTTTCAAGAAGTCCACATTTTGCCTCAATAAGTCCAGCAAGATTTAGAGCCAGCCTTTTTTCTCTTCCCACGTAAAGCCTGCTACGAACCGACTGAAAACCTCTCCAGAAAAGTGAGAGAACAGCGGAAAATCCAAGAGCTGTACACATCACCAACTCCCAAGGAAAGCCATAAGGAAGATGGCCTGGCTTCATGTCTTCGGACAATGCTGCCACAACCCTGGGTGCTTCTTCCAGAACCACCCACTAGTATGGCTGAGAGGCAGCCCTTGGCTCCTCCATCACGCCAACACAGCTTTGGCTCTTGCCACCACAACCACAGCCTGCCCAGGCAGGCCAACACAGGCTGTGGACACTCAGGTGTTTGGTCAGGAACTCCAACCTGCACCAGGCAACGGAGCAGACCACTGTGATCCCCTTCAGGGGCTGGGCGTATGGTGGGTGGTGGGCGTATGGCGGTGGGAGCCATGATCAAAGGCTCCCAGGAGCCTTGTTGTGCTCAAATGCCCATCAGGGCAGTCTTGTCCGCTTCCCTACCCGGTGCATCCTCAAGTGCCACAGGTTTAGGTCCCTCCCACTCCAGCCAGAGAGAATTCCTCTCCATGCCACCCACCCCTTGATTTAGGCCAGGCCAAGGCGGGGTTAGTAGGAAGATTCCATCCAGTCATAATAACATTCAGTTTGATGTCACTCAAATTCTAAAGCTGACTAAACTGTTCAAACAGATTTTATGGCCTATATTGGTCTTTGTGTCCCTTGCCTTTTGTTTGAGTGACTCAGTCCTTTCCCTGCCCTTGTGCTCTCCCTATTTCCTACCTTCCTTCCTCCCTTCCTGGTTTTTCTCCTTTTCTTCTTCCTTCTTTTCTACCTCCCTCCATCCCTCCAACTTTGCCTTCCTCCCTTCCAACTTTCTCTCTCCCTTCCCTTCCTTCTCTTTTCTTGCAAGTGTTTGGGGTGAAAGTCCATGGCAGGCCAGCCCCATGCTAGGCAAGGTCACTGCCACTGAGCTACAACATCCCCAGACCTGCTGCCACTTCCTATGCAAGTAATTTGAATTATCTCTAAAGAGAAACTCTCACATGAGTCTACTTTCAAAGTAATTTCAGAAGAGTTGCTAACATGGGCATAAATCAGTCATGACAAGTCATTTTTGAAAAGCACGGCACAGCTAATGTTCCTCAGAAGAAGGAGTTGAGAACTTTAGTTGGTTTTCAGGTCAGCATTTCTAGACTAGTACAAAGCCTCCTAATCCTGATCTCTCCTTAGTCCTATGATTTCTTTAAGTGTCCCCTTTGCTCCTGTTCATGGAGTCATGTGTACAGAAATTATACCTGGTTCTATTGAACTCTACTTAATTCTTTCTCACCTCTGTGCTCCTTTTGTCAAGTCACTCCTCAACACTTACTGTAACCCTTTCAATTTTTTGTCCATTTTCATTTAAAAAACTCTTTCAAAAATTGAACCATTTCGCATGCAGATACAGTCTTCTTGATCTGCTATTAATCCCCCACTACTGACATTGTAAGTTATTGAAATGTACACTTCCAGACCGTTTTCAGATTTTTGATTTCTGTATATCTATCTGTCTATCTATTTACAAACATAACATGGTATTCTGAGAGTATCGTTCTGCTTTTGGAGCTGTACATTGTGTTTTTCAGAAGCAGGCCTATTACACAGAGATGAATCCATGTTACCTAGATTGAGTTCAAACCGGAATGTGCACTCAGATTCCCATTATATTGTTCTACCTACTAATGGACAGTTCAGTTATATCCAGACCTCACCACCTCCCCCATTAAGTAAAACCCTTGTGAAGAGACATGTAGATGCCTTTATGAACATATTGATAATTTTTCATGGCAGTGTTTTCCAAAAACCAGTTAGTAAAATCAATTTATTCCTTTGCAGCCTGAAATTACCTTCATTCCAGTTTACTGGTATAAGAACCGCAGTATATCAGCAACAATTCTCCAATAGTAGTTCAGGCCGAAGTCATTCTAGATAACAATCAGTGCCGGATCCTCCATGTATTTTACACAGCCCATGACAGGGGACATCCGTCCACTCGTTTAGAACAACTGATGTTTTACGCTGGCCATTTAGGTTTATTTAAAGGATTGGTTAGAAAACAGGTGAGACAGACTGATTAGATTCAGTATGTATGTTGGCTTTGTTTTTCTAGGCCTGAATTTTTCACATTTCAATTAATTGTAGGTTAAGTAGCAGGCAGATTCTTCACTGGGCTTCAAATGTGATAAAGTTGCTTCTTATTTTTAAGAAGGCCGTTGCAATCCTGCATTTATTTTACACCTCACTGCTTGTTTTACACACAAGCACACACGCCCACACACCACACACACCAACAAACACACAAACACATAATTAGAGCACATTTAACACTCAAATAAAGCTTTACCTACTAATTCATAACTAGGGTATTTTTTTAATAAGTATTGTGTCTTGGTCTCTACTGGGGAAACATTGTTCAATGTGAGTTCTCTGGTTTGTTGCAGGGCAGTGAATGTTCACTTGTTGGCAATGATATAGAAATGGGGAGTAAGAGTTTAAAAGTTTTTACAGTAGGTAGGCAGAGTCAGAGTATGGAATCTAACAATAAGAAATTGGGGAATTTCCTCTTTGTTTCTTCATTTCAATCTCCTAATAATTCATGTATATTTTCCAAAAGTCTCCCAGAAAACAAGGACTAGGTCAATCCACATATCAGTGAACCATAGCAGAATGCGATTCTGAATTTCATATAAACAGTCATAAAATCCAAAAGACAGGTGCTGGGGTTTTGGCTCAGCACTAGAGTGCTGGCTTCACACTTTCAAAGGTCCTGAGTTGGATCCCCAACACCATGTGTGAAAGGAATGAATGAACCAATGCATGAGTGTATGATGAATGAATTAAAGGTATCAGGAGGAGGAGGAAGAGGAGGATGAGGAGGAGGAGGAGAAATAGAAGAAGATGATGAGTAATTTGACAGAAGGGAAAAAGGGGAGGAGAGTGAGTTTAAAGTGTGGTTTCCAATTCCCAAACGTTGAATTACAGCAGACGGGATAGAGAGAGAAGATGGGAGTGCAGGAGAGGGGGTATAGTAGAGGTCAGAAAAGGTAGCAGAAAACAACTGTTACTAATATGGCATTTTGTAAAAACGTGGATGTGTAAACAATGAAAATGTTTTTCTAGGCCTGAATTTTTCACATTTCAATTAATTGTAGGTTAAGCATCAGGCAGATTCCTCACTGGGCTTCAAATGTGATAAAGTTGCTTCTTATTTTTAAGAAGGCCGTTGCAATCCTGCATTTATTTTACACCTCAGTGCTTGTTTTACACACAAGCACACACGCCCACACACCACACACACCAACAAACACACAAACACATAATTAGAGCACATTTAACACTCAAATAAAGCTTTACCTACTAATTCATAACTAGGGTATTTTTTTAATAAGTATTGTGTCTTGGTCTCTACTGGGGAAACATTCTTCAATGTGAGTTCTCTGGTTTGTTGTAGGGCAGTGAATGTTCACTTGTTGGCAATGATATAGAAATGGGGAGTAAGAGTTTAAAAGTTTTTACAGTAGGTAGGCAGAGTCAGAGTATGGAATCTAACAATAAGAAATTGGGGAATTTCCTCTTTGTTTCTCCATTTCAATCTCCTAATAATTCATGTATATTTTCCAAAAGTCTCCCAGAAAACAACGACTAGGTCAATCCACATATCAGTGAACCATAGCAGAATGCGATTCTGAATTTCATATAAACAGTCATAAAATCCAAAAGACAGGTGCTGGGGTTTTGGCTCAGCACTAGAGTGCTGGCTTCACACTTTCAAAGGTCCTGAGTTGGATCCCCAACACCATGTGTGAAAGGAATGAATGAACCAATGCATGAGTGTATGATGAATGAATTAAAGGTATCAGGAGGAGGAGGAAGAGGAGGAGGAGGAGGAGAAATAGAAGAAGATGATGAGTAATTTGACAGAAGGGAAAAAGGGGAGGAGAGTGAGTTTAAAGTGTGGTTTCCAATTCTCAAACGTTCAATTACAGCAGACGGGATAGAGAGAGAAGATGGGAGGGCAGGAGAGGGGATATAGTAGAGGCCAGAAAAGGTAGTAGAATACAACAGTTACTAATATGGCATTTTGTAAAAACGTGGATGTGTAAACAATGTGATTGTGCAATCTGAATATGGGGTCAAAATGGGAGTTCATAACTCACTTGAGTCTAATGTAGGAAATATGGTATCTCAAGAGCTATGTAAGGTTTTAAGCAACCAATATAAAAAAGAGGTCTTCATTTTTCTTTGTAGTTGAGATCTCCTGTTTCCGTGACATGTTTAGTTGTGTTCTCTCCTTTAGTCCTCCTATGCTCTAGTTATTCTGATATGGAAAAACTAGCTGAAATGCCCAACCAGTCTCTAAATCAGTGACACTTTTTCATTAAGCCTAAAGTCACTTTACATTTGCTACAGTCATACTAAATACACTTCTTTGTTGGGAGTTTAAAAGATATTTCCATCAGCTAGATTACAAGTACCTAGAACTCCCATTCTTGTTTATGTAAGAGTGGCTTCATCAGATTAAATGCTGTTCTCTGGAATGACATAAAATAGGAATAATTTACTCGTAAGATTCCTACGTAAACTATCTTTATTTACAAAAGAGTATCTTAAGGATTATTGTTTCATTGAGCTTCAATTGGAGCCAAAGTATAGTCAATTACTGAAGTAAAAGCAGTTACTCAAAAACTAAAAATGAGAGATAAGTCAAATTACATTTGAAGAGAGAGCAACAGCATGAGGTTTCTTGTTTGGTTCTGGATGTTGAGTAACAGGCTCATTTGCAGGTGGAAGGAACCCTTCAGGGAACTCACTTGTACTTTCAGAATGGGGGTGTAGAGGGCTGAATTCCAGCTCTTGGGGGAAGATTGTGAGGAAAACCCCCTCCCTGCATAGACACTTCGCATTGGAAATGGAGTGGGTGGCGGGTCAGGTGGAACATAATCTCCAGGTTCCCAGACAAGTTTCCTGGGAGAGGTGGAGGAAAAAAAAGGTCCTCTTCTCATGAACTGACTCCTTGGGTCAACTGGAAGCAAGGCACCTCTGACTGGAGGGAAAGGTGCCAACACAGAGCCAGAGCCAGTTGCTTGGTTTTCAGCATGGAGAGGTGAATCAGGCACATCAGAGTCCAAAGGAGGCATATTAGGAATTCTGTGTTCTGCTGGTCCCGATGCTCTACCACAATTTGAGTAAAACCTATCTTGCCTTTGTAGAGGAAGACGTGCATCAGAAGAATATGGTTGGCCTGGCGGAGGGATCATCAGCCTGCTGGCCTGTTCCCCTGGAGGAGAGAGGGGCCCAGTCTGAGAAGGTGCTCTCTGAAAATCAGTGAACTTATGACAGCTGGATTCTCTTCCTTTACTGCTAGTCGCATGGTGCAGAGGATTCTCCAGGGCCCCTTGACCCTCCTCCTCCTCCCACTGGAGTGAAAGGTGAGAGTGTGAGTGGACCACTCTTTTCCAAATGAGGAGGTCTCCTTTCAGATGAAGGGTGACCTATTGGTGAGGGCCCATTTGGAGAAGGCTTTCTGCCCATTGCTGAGTTGGAAACATCCAGTGCATCATAGGGATCTTTTTCTACAAGTTCAAATCTAAGCTCCTTCTCAGTTAATTTTTGTCTGTTGCGTGCATTTTGTCTCCTGAAATAACTGAGGTTTCTTTCAGCAATCCGAGCTGCCAACTCACTAGCATGTGCTTCTTTCTCAGAGGAAATAATCTTCCCCAGACAGGAATGAATGGTACTCTGCAATTGTTCTTCAAGATATTGGGCTCTCTTTCTGTAGGTCTCCAGCACTTTTATTGTATGGCTCATCTTTTCTTCGACTTTGGAAAGTTTCTCCTCTTGCTCCACATAGTAGTTTTCCTCCACTCTTAATTTCCTGTGCAGTTTCATCATATTTTCTTGATAGCGTTCCATCATGACTTTAAAGTTCTTCTGTAGGGTCTCATTCTCACTTTGCAGCTGTGCATTTTCTGACTGCAAGGATGCCTGTTCAGTCTGCAGACTTTTAAGGTGTTCTGTAAGGTCTTCCGTGGTTTTCTCCACTTCAGATGAGAAAGTACATTTTTGAATTCTTCCTCCTTCCAAGATTTCTAAGGAGGCCTTTAGCTTATCACCATAAACCAGGTTCCTCAAAGCTCCTTTGGACTCATCCTCCAAGTGAGCACCAATTTCGGGTTCACTCGTCTTTCCCAGTTCCAGGTGACCACCATCCCTTTGGGCTCCCAGGCTTGGAGAAGACCTATCCATCATCTTCAGCAAGCATTCACCCAGAGACTCCATGTGATTTTCTGTGTCCCTTAGAACTTGTTCTCCAGCTACTTTAGAGTCCTCTAATATGATTTTTGCTTTATATTGGACACCTCCTTGTTCCCTCTGTGCTTCAGCTTCTCCTTGTATTGTTGGTCTCTGCGTTTGCGGACGTAGGGATCCTTCATTCAAAACCTCTTTGATTGCCAGCTTCAGTTCTTCCTCATTCACTTGAAAGAGTCTCCAGTTTGTTTTAGCTTCAGCTATTTGTGATCTGAGGGATTCAGATTCACCTTGGAGGGACTGTATCCTTCTTGATAGGTGCGCCATCGTTTCATCCTCTTGACCATGTTGAGCCTTCTGTGCTTTGAGCTCTTCTTCTAGAAAGAGCACTTCAACGCCATGGCTGGATTCGGACCTATGCAGCTTTTCGTCGGTTGCCTCCAGCTGTCGTGCTTCCCTTGAACCCTTCTCAAACCTGCAATCCTTTAAAGGTGATTCTAAGCCTTCATGTTCTTTTTCAACAAGGCTCACTTTTTCAAGAAGTCCACATTTTGCCTCAATAAGTCCAGCAAGATTTAGAGCCAGCCTTTTTTCTCTTCCCACGTAAAGCCTGCTACGAACCGACTGAAAACCTCTCCAGAAAAGTGAGAGAACAGCGGAAAATCCAAGAGCTGTACACATCACCAACTCCCAAGGAAAGCCATAAGGAAGATGGCCTGGCTTCATGTCTTCGGACAATGCTGCCACAACCCTGGGTGCTTCTTCCAGAACCACCCACTAGTATGGCTGAGAGGCAGCCCTTGGCTCCTCCATCACGCCAACACAGCTTTGGCTCTTGCCACCACAACCACAGCCTGCCCAGGCAGGCCAACACAGGCTGTGGACACTCAGGTGTTTGGTCAGGAACTCCAACCTGCACCAGGCAACGGAGCAGACCACTGTGATCCCCTTCAGGGGCTGGGCGTATGGTGGGTGGTGGGCGTATGGCGGTGGGAGCCATGATCAAAGGCTCCCAGGAGCCTTGTTGTGCTCAAATGCCCATCAGGGCAGTCTTGTCCGCTTCCCTACCCGGTGCATCCTCAAGTGCCACAGGTTTAGGTCCCTCCCACTCCAGCCAGAGAGAATTCCTCTCCATGCCACCCACCCCTTGATTTAGGCCAGGCCAAGGCGGGGTTAGTAGGAAGATTCCATCCAGTCATAATAACATTCAGTTTGATGTCACTCAAATTCTAAAGCTGACTAAACTGTTCAAACAGATTTTATGGCCTATATTGGTCTTTGTGTCCCTTGCCTTTTGTTTGAGTGACTCAGTCCTTTCCCTGCCCTTGTGCTCTCCCTATTTCCTACCTTCCTTCCTCCCTTCCTGGTTTTTCTCCTTTTCTTCTTCCTTCTTTTCTACCTCCCTCCATCCCTCCAACTTTGCCTTCCTCCCTTCCAACTTTCTCTCTCCCTTCCCTTCCTTCTCTTTTCTTGCAAGTGTTTGGGGTGAAAGTCCATGGCAGGCCAGCCCCATGCTAGGCAAGGTCACTGCCACTGAGCTACAACATCCCCAGACCTGCTGCCACTTCCTATGCAAGTAATTTGAATTATCTCTAAAGAGAAACTCTCACATGAGTCTACTTTCAAAGTAATTTCAGAAGAGTTGCTAACATGGGCATAAATCAGTCATGACAAGTCATTTTTGAAAAGCACGGCACAGCTAATGTTCCTCAGAAGAAGGAGTTGAGAACTTTAGTTGGTTTTCAGGTCAGCATTTCTAGACTAGTACAAAGCCTCCTAATCCTGATCTCTCCTTAGTCCTATGATTTCTTTAAGTGTCCCCTTTGCTCCTGTTCATGGAGTCATGTGTACAGAAATTATACCTGGTTCTATTGAACTCTACTTAATTCTTTCTCACCTCTGTGCTCCTTTTGTCAAGTCACTCCTCAACACTTACTGTAACCCTTTCAATTTTTTGTCCATTTTCATTTAAAAAACTCTTTCAAAAATTGAACCATTTCGCATGCAGATACAGTCTTCTTGATCTGCTATTAATCCCCCACTACTGACATTGTAAGTTATTGAAATGTACACTTCCAGACCGTTTTCAGATTTTTGATTTCTGTATATCTATCTGTCTATCTATTTACAAACATAACATGGTATTCTGAGAGTATCGTTCTGCTTTTGGAGCTCTACATTGTGTTTTTCAGAAGCAGGCCTATTACACAGAGATGAATCCATGTTACCTAGATTGAGTTCAAACCGGAATGTGCACTCAGATTCCCATTATATTGTTCTACCTACTAATGGACAGTTCAGTTATATCCAGACCTCACCACCTCCCCCATTAAGTAAAACCCTTGTGAAGAGACATGTAGATGCCTTTATGAACATATTGATAATTTTTCATGGCAGTGTTTTCCAAAAACCAGTTAGTAAAATCAATTTATTCCTTTGCAGCCTGAAATTACCTTCATTCCAGTTTACTGGTATAAGAACCGCAGTATATCAGCAACAATTCTCCAATAGTAGTTCAGGCCGAAGTCATTCTAGATAACAATCAGTGCCGGATCCTCCATGTATTTTACACAGCCCATGACAGGGGACATCCGTCCACTCGTTTAGAACAACTGATGTTTTACGCTGGCCATTTAGGTTTATTTAAAGGATTGGTTAGAAAACAGGTGAGACAGACTGATTAGATTCAGTATGTATGTTGGCTTTGTTTTTCTAGGCCTGAATTTTTCACATTTCAATTAATTGTAGGTTAAGTAGCAGGCAGATTCTTCACTGGGCTTCAAATGTGATAAAGTTGCTTCTTATTTTTAAGAAGGCCGTTGCAATCCTGCATTTATTTTACACCTCAGTGCTTGTTTTACACACAAGCACACACGCCCACACACCACACACACCAACAAACACACAAACACATAATTAGAGCACATTTAACACTCAAATAAAGCTTTACCTACTAATTCATAACTAGGGTATTTTTTTAATAAGTATTGTGTCTTGGTCTCTACTGGGGAAACATTGTTCAATGTGAGTTCTCTGGTTTGTTGCAGGGCAGTGAATGTTCACTTGTTGGCAATGATATAGAAATGGGGAGTAAGAGTTTAAAAGTTTTTACAGTAGGTAGGCAGAGTCAGAGTATGGAATCTAAGAATAAGAAATTGGGGAATTTCCTCTTTGTTTCTTCATTTCAATCTCCTAATAATTCATGTATATTTTCCAAAAGTCTCCCAGAAAACAAGGACTAGGTCAATCCACATATCAGTGAACCATAGCAGAATGCGATTCTGAATTTCATATAAACAGTCATAAAATCCAAAAGACAGGTGCTGGGGTTTTGGCTCAGCACTAGAGTGCTGGCTTCACACTTTCAAAGGTCCTGAGTTGGATCCCCAACACCATGTGTGAAAGGAATGAATGAACCAATGCATGAGTGTATGATGAATGAATTAAAGGTATCAGGAGGAGGAGGAAGAGGAGGAGGAGGAGGAGAAATAGAAGAAGATGATGAGTAATTTGACAGAAGGGAAAAAGGGGAGGAGAGTGAGTTTAAAGTGTGGTTTCCAATTCTCAAACGTTCAATTACAGCAGACGGGATAGAGAGAGAAGATGGGAGGGCAGGAGAGGGGATGTAGTAGAGGCCAGAAAAGGTAGCAGAATACAACAGTTACTAATATGGCATTTTGTAAACACGTGGATGTGTAAACAATGAAAATGTTTTTCTAGGCCTGAATTTTTCACATTTCAATTAATTGTAGGTTAAGCATCAGGCAGATTCCTCACTGGGCTTCAAATGTGATAAAGTTGCTTCTTATTTTTAAGAAGGCCGTTGCAATCCTGCATTTATTTTACACCTCAGTGCTTGTTTTACACACAAGCACACACGCCCACACACCACACACACCAACAAACACACAAACACATAATTAGAGCACATTTAACACTGAAATAAAGCTTTACCTACTAATTCATAACTAGGGTATTTTTTTAATATGTATTGTGTCTTGGTCTCTACTGGGGAAACATTGTTCAATGTGAGTTCTCTGGTTTGTTGTAGGGCAGTGAATGTTCACTTGTTGGCAATGATATAGAAATGGGGAGTAAGAGTTTAAAAGTTTTTACAGTAAGTAGGCAGAGTCAGAGTATGGAATCTAAGAATAAGAAATTGGGGAATTTCCTCTTTGTTTCTTCATTTCAATCTCCTAATAATTCATGTATATTTTCCAAAAGTCTCCCAGAAAACAATTACTAGGTCAATCCACATATCAGTGAACCATAGTAGAATGCGATTCTGAATTTCATATAAACAGTCATAAAATCCAAAAGACAGGTGCTGGGGTTTTGGCTCAGCACTAGAGTGCTGGCTTCACACTTTCAAAGGTCCTGAGTTGGATCCCCAACACCATGTGTGAAAGGAATGAATGAACCAATGCATGAGTGTATGATGAATGAATTAAAGGTATCAGGAGGAGGAGGAAGAGGAGGAGGAGGAGGAGAAATAGAAGAAGATGATGAGTAATTTGACAGAAGGGAAAAAGGGGAGGAGAGTGAGTTTAAAGTGTGGTTTCCAATTCCCAAACGTTCAATTACAGCAGACTGGATAGAGAGAGAAGATGGGAGGGCAGGAGAGGGGATGTAGTAGAGGCCAGAAAAGGTAGCAGAATACAACAGTTACTAATATGGCATTTTGTAAAAACGTGGATGTGTAAACAATGTGATTGTGCAATCTGAATATGGGGTCAAAATGGGAGTTCATAACTCACTTGAGTCTAATGTAGGAAATATGGTATCTCAAGAGCTATGTAAGGTTTTAAGCAACCAATATAAAAAAGAGGTCTTCATTTTTCTTTGTAGTTGAGATCTCCTGTTTCCGTGACATGTTGAGTTGTGTTCTCTCCTTTAGTCCTCCCATGCTCTAGTTATTCTGATATGGAAAAACTAGCTGAAATGCCCAACCAGTCTCTAAATCAGTGACACTTTTTCATTAAGCCTAAAGTCACTTTACATTTGCTACAGTCATACTAAATACACTTCTTTGTTGGGAGTTTAAAAGATATTTCCATCAGCTAGATTACAAGTACCTAGAACTCCCATTCTTGTTTATGTAAGAGTGGCTTCATCAGATTAAATGCTGTTCTCTGGAATGACATAAAATAGGAATAATTTACTCGTAAGATTCCTACGTAAACCATCTTTATTTACAAAATAGTATCTTAAGGATTATTGTTTCATTGAGCTTCAATTGGAGCCAAAGTATAGTCAATTACTGAAGTAAAAGCAGTTACTCAAAAACTAAAAATGAGAGATAAGTCAAATTACATTTGAAGAGAGAGCAACAGCATGAGGTTTCTTGTTTGGTTCTGGATGTTGAGTAACAGGCTCATTTGCAGGTGGAAGGAACCCTTCAGGGAACTCACTTGTACTTTCAGAATGGGGGTGTAGAGGGCTGAATTCCAGCTCTTGGGGGAAGATTGTGAGGAAAACCCCCTCCCTGCATAGACACTTCGCATTGGAAATGGAGTGGGTGGCGGGTCAGGTGGAACATAATCTCCAGGTTCCCAGACAAGTTTCCTGGGAGAGGTGGAGGAAAAAAAAGGTCCTCTTCTCATGAACTGACTCCTTGGGTCAACTGGAAGCAAGGCACCTCTGACTGGAGGGAAAGGTGCCAACACAGAGCCAGAGCCAGTTGCTTGGTTTTCAGCATGGAGAGGTGAATCAGGCACATCAGAGTCCAAAGGAGGCATATTAGGAATTCTGTGTTCTGCTGGTCCCGATGCTCTACCACAATTTGAGTAAAACCTATCTTGCCTTTGTAGAGGAAGACGTGCATCAGAAGAATATGGTTGGCCTGGCGGAGGGATCATCAGCCTGCTGGCCTGTTCCCCTGGAGGAGAGAGGGGCCCAGTCTGAGAAGGTGCTCTCTGAAAATCAGTGAACTTATGACAGCTGGATTCTCTTCCTTTACTGCTAGTCGCATGGTGCAGAGGATTCTCCAGGGCCCCTTGACCCTCCTCCTCCTCCCACTGGAGTGAAAGGTGAGAGTGTGAGTGGACCACTCTTTTCCAAATGAGGAGGTCTCCTTTCAGATGAAGGGTGACCTATTGGTGAGGGCCCATTTGGAGAAGGCTTTCTGCCCATTGCTGAGTTGGAAACATCCAGTGCATCATAGGGATCTTTTTCTACAAGTTCAAATCTAAGCTCCTTCTCAGTTAATTTTTGTCTGTTGCGTGCATTTTGTTTCCTGAAATAACTGAGGTTTCTTTCAGCAATCCGAGCTGCCAACTCACTAGCATGTGCTTCTTTCTCAGAGGAAATAATCTTCCCCAGACAGGAATGAATGGTACTCTGCAATTGTTCTTCAAGATATTGGGCTCTCTTTCTGTAGGTCTCCAGCTCTTTTATTGTATGGCTCATCTTTTCTTCGACTTTGGAAAGTTTCTCCTCTTGCTCCACATAGTAGTTTTCCTCCACTCTTAATTTCCTGTGCAGTTTCATCATATTTTCTTGATAGCGTTCCATCATGACTTTAAAGTTCTTCTGTAGGGTCTCATTCTCACTTTGCAGCTGTGCATTTTCTGACTGCAAGGATGCCTGTTCAGTCTGCAGACTTTTAAGGTGTTCTGTAAGGTCTTCCGTGGTTTTCTCCACTTCAGATGAGAAAGTACATTTTTGAATTCTTCCTCCTTCCAAGATTTCTAAGGAGGCCTTTAGCTTATCACCATAAACCAGGTTCCTCAAAGCTCCTTTGGACTCATCCTCCAAGTGAGCACCAATTTCGGGTTCACTCGTCTTTCCCAGTTCCAGGTGACCACCATCCCTTTGGGCTCCCAGGCTTGGAGAAGACCTATCCATCATCTTCAGCAAGCATTCACCCAGAGACTCCATGTGATTTTCTGTGTCCCTTAGAACTTGTTCTCCAGCTACTTTAGAGTCCTCTAATATGATTTTTGCTTTATATTGGACACCTCCTTGTTCCCTCTGTGCTTCAGCTTCTCCTTGTATTGTTGGTCTCTGCGTTTGCGGAAGTAGGGATCCTTCATTCAAAACCTCTTTGATTGCCAGCTTCAGTTCTTCCTCATTCACTTGAAAGAGTCTCCAGTTTGTTTTAGCTTCAGCTATTTGTGATCTGAGGGATTCAGATTCACCTTGGAGGGACTGTATCCTTCTTGATAGGTGCACCATCGTTTCATCCTCTTGACCATGTTGAGCCTTCTGTGCTTTGAGCTCTTCTTCTAGAAAGAGCACTTCAACGCCATGGCTGGATTCGGACCTATGCAGCTTTTCGTCGGTTGCCTCCAGCTGTCGTGCTTCCCTTGAACCCTTCTCAAACCTGCAATCCTTTAAAGGTGATTCTAAGCCTTCATGTTCTTTTTCAACAAGGCTCACTTTTTCAAGAAGTCCACATTTTGCCTCAATAAGTCCAGCAAGATTTAGAGCCAGCCTTTTTTCTCTTCCCACGTAAAGCCTGCTACGAACCGACTGAAAACCTCTCCAGAAAAGTGAGAGAACAGCGGAAAATCCAAGAGCTGTACACATCACCAACTCCCAAGGAAAGCCATAAGGAAGATGGCCTGGCTTCATGTCTTCGGACAATGCTGCCACAACCCTGGGTGCTTCTTCCAGAACCACCCACTAGTATGGCTGAGAGGCAGCCCTTGGCTCCTCCATCACGCCAACACAGCTTTGGCTCTTGCCACCACAACCACAGCCTGCCCAGGCAGGCCAACACAGGCTGTGGACACTCAGGTGTTTGGTCAGGAACTCCAACCTGCACCAGGCAACGGAGCAGACCACTGTGATCCCCTTCAGGGGCTGGGCGTATGGTGGGTGGTGGGCGTATGGCGGTGGGAGCCATGATCAAAGGCTCCCAGGAGCCTTGTTGTGCTCAACTGCCCATCAGGGGAGTGTGGTCCGCTTCCCTACCCGGTGCATCCTCAAGTGCCACAGGTTTAGGTCCCTCCCACTCCAGCCAGAGAGAATTCCTCTCCATGCCACCCACCCCTTGATTTGGTTTAGGCCAGGCCAAGGCGGGGTTAGTAGGAAGATTCCATCCAGTCATAATAACATTCAGTTTGATGTCACTCAAATTCTAAAGCTGACTAAACTGTTCAAACAGCTTTTATGGCCTATATTGGTCTTTGTGTCCCTTGCCTTTTGTTTGAGTGACTCAGTCCTTTCCCTGCCCTTGTGCTCTCCCTATTTCCTACCTTCCTTCCTCCCTTCCTGGTTTTTCTCCTTTTCTTCTTCCTTCTTTTCTACCTCCCTCCATCCCTCCAACTTTGCCTTCCTCCCTTCCAACTTTCTCTCTCCCTTCCCTTCCTTCTCTTTTCTTGCAAGTGTTTGGGGTGAAAGTCCATGGCAGGCCAGCCCCAAGCTAGGCAAGGTCACTGCCACTGAGCTACAACATCCCCAGACCTGCTGCCACTTCCTATGCAAGTAATTTGAATTATCTCTAAAGAGAAACTCTCACATGAGTCTACTTTCAAAGTAATTTCAGAAGAGTTGCTAACATGGGCATAAATCAGTCATGACAAGTCATTTTTGAAAAGCACGGCACAGCTAATGTTCCTCAGAAGAAGGAGTTGAGAACTTTAGTTGGTTTTCAGGTCAGCATTTCTAGACTAGTACAAAGCCTCCTAATCCTGATCTCTCCTTAGTCCTATGATTTCTTTAAGTGTCCCCTTTGCTCCTGTTCATGGAGTCATGTGTACAGAAATTATACCTGGTTCTATTGAACTCTACTTAATTCTTTCTCACCTCTGTGCTCCTTTTGTCAAGTCACTCCTCAACACTTACTGTAACCCTTTCAATTTTTTGTCCATTTTCATTTAAAAAACTCTTTCAAAAATTGAACCATTTCGCATGCAGATACAGTCTTCTTGATCTGCTATTAATCCCCCACTACTGACATTGTAAGTTATTGAAATGTACACTTCCAGACCGTTTTCAGATTTTTGATTTCTGTATATCTATCTGTCTATCTATTTACAAACATAACATGGTATTCTGAGAGTATCGTTCTGCTTTTGGAGCTCTACATTGTGTTTTTCAGAAGCAGGCCTATTACACA
Organism: Callospermophilus lateralis; assembly: GCF_048772815.1. Taxonomy (NCBI): domain Eukaryota; kingdom Metazoa; phylum Chordata; class Mammalia; order Rodentia; family Sciuridae; genus Callospermophilus; species Callospermophilus lateralis. The sequence goes on along the minus strand of NW_027513324.1, from coordinate 53,996 downwards.
GAGATGAATCCATGTTACCTAGATTGAGTTCAAACCGGAATGAGCACTCAGCTTCCCATTATATTGTTCTACCTACTAATGGACAGTTCAGTTATATCCAGACCTCACCACCTCCCCCATTAAGTAAAACCCTTGTGAAGAGACATGTAGATGCCTTTATGAACATATTGATAATTTTTCATGGCAGTGTTTTCCAAAAACCAGTTAGTAAAATCAATTTATTCCTTTGCAGCCTGAAATTACCTTCATTCCAGTTTACTGGTATAAGAACCGCAGTATATCAGCAACAATTCTCCAATAGTAGTTCAGGCAGAAGTCATTCTAGATAACAATCAGTGCCGGATCCTCCATGTATTTTACACAGCCCATGACAGGGGACATCCGTCCACTCGTTTAGAACAACTGATGTTTTACGCTGGCCATTTAGGTTTATTTAAAGGATTGGTTAGAAAACAGGTGAGACAGACTGATTAGATTCAGTATGTATGTTGGCTTTGTTTTTCTAGGCCTGAATTTTTCACATTTCAATTAATTGTAGGTTAAGTAGCAGGCAGATTCTTCACTGGGCTTCAAATGTGATAAAGTTGCTTCTTATTTTTAAGAAGGCCGTTGCAATCCTGCATTTATTTTACACCTCAGTGCTTGTTTTACACACAAGCACACACGCCCACACACCACACACACCAACAAACACACAAACACATAATTAGAGCACATTTAACACTCAAATAAAGCTTTACCTACTAATTCATAACTAGGGTATTTTTTTAATAAGTATTGTGTCTTGGTCTCTACTGGGGAAACATTGTTCAATGTGAGTTCTCTGGTTTGTTGTAGGGCAGTGAATGTTCACTTGTTGGCAATGATATAGAAATGGGGAGTAAGAGTTTAAAAGTTTTTACAGTAGGTAGGCAGAGTCAGAGTATGGAATCTAACAATAAGAATTTGGGGAATTTCCTCTTTGTTTCTTCATTTCAACCTCCTAATAATTCATGTATATTTTCCAAAAGTCTCCCAGAAAACAAGGACTAGGTCAATCCACATATCAGTGAACCATAGTAGAATGCAATTCTGAATTTCATATAAACAGTCATAAAATCCAAAAGACAGGTGCTGGGGTTTTGGCTCAGCACTAGAGTGCTGGCTTCACACTTTCAAAGGTCCTGAGTTGGATCCCCAACACCATGTGTGAAAGGAATGAATGAACCAATGCATGAGTGTATGATGAATGAATTAAAGGTATCAGGAGGAGGAGGAAGAGGAGGAGGAGGAGGAGAAATAGAAGAAGATGATGAGTAATTTGACAGAAGGGAAGAAGGGGAGGAGAGTGAGTTTAAAGTGTGGTTTCGAATTCCCAAACGTTCAATTACAGCAGACTGGATAGAGAGAGAAGATGGGAGGGCAGGAGAGGGGGGATAGTAGAGGCCAGAAAAGGTAGCAGAATACAACAGTTACTAATATGGCATTTTGTAAAAACGTGGATGTGTAAACAATGTGATTGTGCAATCTGAATATGGGGTCAAAATGGGAGTTCATAACTCACTTGAGTCTAATGTAGGAAATATGGTATCTCAAGAGCTATGTAAGGTTTTAAGCAACCAATATAAAAAAGAGGTCTTCATTTTTCTTTGTAGTTGAGATCTCCTGTTTCCGTGACATGTTGAGTTGTGTTCTCTCCTTTAGTCCTCCCATGCTCTAGTTATTCTGATATGGAAAAACTAGCTGAAATGCCCAACCAGTCTCTAAATCAGTGACACTTTTTCATTAAGCCTAAAGTCACTTTACATTTGCTACAGTCATACTAAGTACACTTCTTTGTTGGGAGTTTAAAAGATATTTCCATCAGCTAGATTACAAGTACCTAGAACTCCCATTCTTGTTTATGTAAGAGTGGCTTCATCAGATTAAATGCTGTTCTCTGGAATGACATAAAATAGGAATAATTTACTCGTAAGATTCCTACGTAAACCATCTTTATTTACAAAATAGTATCTTAAGGATTATTGTTTCATTGAGCTTCAATTGGAGCCAAAGTATAGTCAATTACTGAAGTAAAAGCAGTTACTTAAAAACTAAAAATGAGAGATAAGTCAAATTACATTTGAAGAGAGAGCAACAGCATGAGGTTTCTTGTTTGGTTCTGGATGTTGAGTAACAGGCTCATTTGCAGGTGGAAGGAACCCTTCAGGGAACTCACTTGTACTTTCAGAATGGGGGTGTAGAGGGCTGAATTCCAGCTCTTGGGGGAAGATTGTGAGGAAAACCCCCTCCCTGCATAGACACTTCGCATTGGAAATGGAGTGGGTGGCGGGTCAGGTGGAACATAATCTCCAGGTTCCCAGACAAGTTTCCTGGGAGAGGTGGAGGAAAAAAAAAGGTCCTCTTCTCATGAACTGACTCCTTGGGTCAACTGGAAGCAAGGCACCTCTGACTGGAGGGAAAGGTGCCAACACAGAGCCAGAGCCAGTTGCTTGGTTTTCAGCATGGAGAGGTGAATCAGGCACATCAGAGTCCAAAGGAGGCATATTAGGAATTCTGTGTTCTGCTGGTCCCGATGCTCTACCACAATTTGAGTAAAACCTATCTTGCCTTTGTAGAGGAAGACGTGCATCAGAAGAATATGGTTGGCCTGGCGGAGGGATCATCAGCCTGCTGGCCTGTTCCCCTGGAGGAGAGAGGGGCCCAGTCTGAGAAGGTGCTCTCTGAAAATCAGTGAACTTATGACAGCTGGATTCTCTTCCTTTACTGCTAGTCGCATGGTGCAGAGGATTCTCCAGGGCCCCTTGACCCTCCTCCTCCTCCCACTGGAGTGAAAGGTGAGAGTGTGAGTGGACCACTCTTTTCCAAATGAGGAGGTCTCCTTTCAGATGAAGGGTGACCTATTGGTGAGGGCCCATTTGGAGAAGGCTTTCTGCCCATTGCTGAGTTGGAAACATCCAGTGCATCATAGGGATCTTTTTCTACAAGTTCAAATCTAAGCTCCTTCTCAGTTAATTTTTGTCTGTTGCGTGCATTTTGTTTCCTGAAATAACTGAGGTTTCTTTCAGCAATCCGAGCTGCCAACTCACTAGCATGTGCTTCTTTCTCAGAGGAAATAATCTTCCCCAGACAGGAATGAATGGTACTCTGCAATTGTTCTTCAAGATATTGGGCTCTCTTTCTGTAGGTCTCCAGCTCTTTTATTGTATGGCTCATCTTTTCTTCGACTTTGGAAAGTTTCTCCTCTTGCTCCACACGGTAGTTTTCCTCCACTCTTAATTTCCTGTGCAGTTTCATCATATTTTCTTGATAGCGTTCCATCATGACTTTAAAGTTCTTCTGTAGGGTCTCATTCTCACTTTGCAGCTGTGCATTTTCTGACTGCAAGGATGCCTGTTCAGTCTGCAGACTTTTAAGGTGTTCTGTAAGGTCTTCCGTGGTTTTTTCCACTTCAGATGAGAAAGTACATTTTTGAATTCTTCCTCCTTCCAAGATTTCTAAGGAGGCCTTTAGCTTATCACCATAAACCAGGTTCCTCAAAGCTCCTTTGGACTCATCCTCCAAGTGAGCACCAATTTCGGGTTCACTCGTCTTTCCCAGTTCCAGGTGACCACCATCCCTTTGGGCTCCCAGGCTTGGAGAAGACCTATCCATCATCTTCAGCAAGCATTCACTCAGAGACTCCATGTGATTTTCTGTGTCCCTTAGAACTTGTTCTCCAGCTACTTTAGAGTCCTCTAATATGATTTTTGCTTTATATTGGACACCTCCTTGTTCCCTCTGTGCTTCAGCTTCTCCTTGTATTGTTGGTCTCTGCGTTTGCGGAAGTAGGGATTCTTCATTCAAAACCTCTTTGATTGCCAGCTTCAGTTCTTCCTCATTCACTTGAAAGAGTCTCCAGTTTGTTTTAGCTTCAGCTATTTGTGATCTGAGGGATTCAGATTCACCTTGGAGGGACTGTATCTTTCTTGATAGATGCGCCATCGTTTCATCCTGTTGACCATGTTGAGCCTTCTGTGCTTTGAGCTCTTCTTCTAGAAAGAGCACTTCAACGCCATGGCTGGATTCGGACCTATGCAGCTTTTCGTCGGTTGCCTCCAGCTGTCGTGCTTCCCTTGAACCCTTCTCAAACCTGCAATCCTTTAAAGATGATTCTAAGGCTTCATGTTCTTTTTCAACAAGGCTCACTTTTTCAAGAAGTCCACATTTTGCCTCAATAAGTCCAGCAAGATTTAGAGCCAGCCTTTTTTCTCTTCCCACGTAAAGCCTGCTACGAACCGACTGAAAACGTCTCCAGAAAAGTGAGAGAACAGCGGAAAATCCAAGAGCTGTACACATCACCAACTCCCAAGGAAAGCCATAAGGAAGATGGCCTGGATTCATGTCTTCGGACAATGCTGCCACATCCCTGGGTGCTTCTTCCAGAACCACCCACTAGTATGGCTGAGAGGCAGCCCTTGGCTCCTCCATCACGCCAACACAGCTTTGGCTCTTGCCACCACAACCACAGCCTGCCCAGGCAGGCCAACACAGGCTGTGGACACTCAGGTGTTTGGTCAGGAACTCCAACCTGCACCAGGCAACGGAGCACACCACTGTGATCCCCTTCAGGGGCTGGGCGTATGGTGGGTGGTTGTCGTATGGCGGTGGGAGCCATGATCAAAGGCTCCCAGGAGCCTTGTTGTGCTCAACTGCCCATCAGGGGAGTCTTGTCCGCTTCCCTACACGGTGCATCCTTAAGTGCCACAGGTTTAGGTCCCTCCCACTCCAGCCAGAGAGAATTTCTCTCCATGCCACCCACCCCTTGATTTGGTTTAGGCCAGGCCAAGGCGGGGTTAGTAGGAAGATTCCATCCAGTCATAATAACATTCATTTTGATGTCACTCAAATTCTAAAGCTGACTAAACTGTTCAAACAGCTTTTATGGCCTATATTGGTCTTTGTGTCCCTTGCCTTTTGTTTGAGTGACTCAGTCCTTTCCCTGCCCTTGTGCTCTCCCTATTTCCTACCTTCCTTCCTCCCTTCCTGGTTTTTCTCCTTTTCTTCTTCCTTCTTTTCTACCTCCCTCCATCCCTCCAACTTTGCCTTCCTCCCTTCCAACTTTCTCTCTCCCTTCCCTTCCTTCTTTTCTTGCAAGTGTTTGGGGTGAAAGTCCATGGCAGGCCAGCCCCAAGCTAGGCAAGTTCACTGCCACTGAGCTACAACATCCCCAGACCTGCTGCCACTTCCTATGCAAGTAATTTGAATTATCTCTAAAGAGAAACTCTCACATGAGTCTACTTTCAAAGTAATTTCAGAAGAGTTGCTAACATGGGCATAAATCAGTCATGACAAGTCATTTTTGAAAAGCACGGCACAGCTAATGTTCCTCAGAAGAAGGAGTTGAGAACTTTAGTTGGTTTTCAGGTCAGCATTTCTAGACTAGTACAAAGCCTCCTAATCCTGATCTCTCCTTAGTCCTATGATTTCTTTAAGTGTCCCCTTTGCTCCTGTTCATGGAGTCATGTGTACAGAAATTATACCTGGTTCTATTGAACTCTACTTAATTATTTCTCACCTCTGTGCTCCTTTTGTCAAGTCACTCCTCAACACTTACTGTAACCCTTTCAATTTTTTGTCCATTTTCATTTAAAAAACTCTTTCAATAATTGAACCATTTCGCATGCAGATACAGTCTTCTTGATCTGCTATTAATCCCCCACTACTGACATTGTAAGTTATTGAAATGTACACTTCCAGACCGTTTTCAGATTTTTGATTTCTGTATATCTATCTGTCTATCTATTTACAAACATAACATGGTATTCTGAGAGTATCGTTCTGCTTTTGGAGCTCTACATTGTGTTTTTCAGAAGCAGGCCTATTACACAGAGATGAATCCATGTTACCTAGATTGAGTTCAAACCGGAATGTGCACTCAGATTCCCATTATATTGTTCTACCTACTAATGGACAGTTCAGTTATATCCAGACCTCACCACCTCCCCCATTAAGTAAAACCCTTGTGAAGAGACATGTAGATGCCTTTATGAACATATTGATAATTTTTCATGGCAGTGTTTTCCAAAAACCAGTTAGTAAAATCAATTTATTCCTTTGCAGCCTGAAATTACATTCATTCCAGTTTACTGGTATAAGAACCGCAGTATATCAGCAACAATTCTCCAATAGTAGTTCAGGCAGAAGTCATTCTAGATAACTATCAGTGCCGGATCCTCCATGTATTTTACACAGCCCGTGACAGGGGACATCCGTCCACTCGTTTAGAACAACTGATGTTTTACGCTGGCCATTTAGGTTTATTTAAAGGATTGGTTAGAAAACAGGTGGGACAGACTGATTAGATTCAGTATGTATGTTGGCTTTGTTTTTCTAGGCCTGAATTTTTCACATTTCAATTAATTGTAGGTTAAGTAGCAGGCAGATTCTTCACTGGGCTTCAAATGTGATAAAGTTGCTTCTTATTTTTAAGAAGGCCGTTGCAATCCTGCATTTATTTTACACCTCAGTGCTTGTTTTACACACAAGCACACACGCCCACACACCACACACACCAACAAACACACAAACACATAATTAGAGCACATTTAACACTCAAATAAAGCTTTACCTACTAATTCATAACTAGGGTATTTTTTTAATAAGTATTGTGTCTTGGTCTCTACTGGGGAAACATTGTTCAATGTGAGTTCTCTGGTTTGTTGCAGGGCAGTGAATGTTCACTTGTTGGCAATGATATAGAAATGGGGAGTAAGAGTTTAAAAGTTTTTACAGTAGGTAGGCAGAGTCAGAGTATGGAATCTAACAATAAGAAATTGGGGAATTTCCTCTTTGTTTCTTCATTTCAATCTCCTAATAATTCATGTATATTTTCCAAAAGTCTCCCAGAAAACAAGGACTAGGTCAATCCACATATCAGTGAACCATAGCAGAATGCGATTCTGAATTTCATATAAACAGTCATAAAATCCAAAAGACAGGTGCTGGGGTTTTGGCTCAGCACTAGAGTGCTGGCTTCACACTTTCAAAGGTCCTGAGTTGGATCCCCAACACCATGTGTGAAAGGAATGAATGAACCAATGCATGAGTGTATGATGAATGAATTAAAGGTATCAGGAGGAGGAGGAAGAGGAGGAGGAGGAGGAGAAATAGAAGAAGATGATGAGTAATTTGACAGAAGGGAAAAAGGGGAGGAGAGTGAGTTTAAAGTGTGGTTTCCAATTCTCAAACGTTCAATTACAGCAGACGGGATAGAGAGAGAAGATGGGAGGGCAGGAGAGGGGATATAGTAGAGGCCAGAAAATGTAGCAGAATACAACAGTTACTAATATGGCATTTTGTAAAAACGTGGATGTGTAAACAATGTGATTGTGCAATCTGAATATGGGGTCAAAATGGGAGTTCATAACTCACTTGAGTCTAATGTAGGAAATATGGTATCTCAAGAGCTATGTAAGGTTTTAAGCAACCAATATAAAAAAGAGGTCTTCATTTTTCTTTGTAGTTGAGATCTCCTGTTTCCGTGACATGTTGAGTTGTGTTCTCTCCTTTAGTCCTCCCATGCTCTAGTTATTCTGATATGGAAAAACTAGCTGAAATGCCCAACCAGTCTCTAAATCAGTGACACTTTTTCATTAAGCCTAAAGTCACTTTACATTTGCTACAGTCATACTAAATACACTTCTTTGTTGGGAGTTTAAAAGATATTTCCATCAGCTAGATTACAAGTACCTAGAACTCCCATTCTTGTTTATGTAAGAGTGGCTTCATCAGATTAAATGAGTTCTCTGGAATGACATAAAATAGGAATAATTTACTCGTAAGATTCCTACGTAAACCATCTTTATTTACAAAATACTATCTTAAGGATTATTGTTTCATTGAGCTTCAATTGGAGCCAAAGTATAGTCAATTACTGAAGTAAAAGCAGTTACTTAAAAACTAAAAATGAGAGATAAGTCAAATTACATTTGAAGAGAGAGCAACAGCATGAGGTTTCTTGTTTGGTTCTGGATGTTGAGTAACAGGCTCATTTGCAGGTGGAAGGAACCCTTCAGGGAACTCACTTGTACTTTCAGAATGGGAGTGTAGAGGGCTGAATTCCAGCTCTTGGGGGAAGATTGTGAGGAAAACCCCCTCCCTGCATAGACACTTCGCATTGGAAATGGAGTGGGTGGCGGGTCAGGTGGAACATAATCTCCAGGTTCCCAGACAAGTTTCCTGGGAGAGGTGGAGGAAAAAAAAGGTCCTCTTCTCATGAACTGACTCCTTGGGTCAACTGGAAGCAAGGCACCTCTGACTGGAGGGAAAGGTGCCAACACAGAGCCAGAGCCAGTTGCTTGGTTTTCAGCATGGAGAGGTGAATCAGGCACATCAGAGTCCAAAGGAGGCATATTAGGAATTCTGTGTTCTGCTGGTCCCGATGCTCTACCACAATTTGAGTAAAACCTATCTTGCCTTTGTAGAGGAAGACGTGCATCAGAAGAATATGGTTGGCCTGGCGGAGGGATCATCAGCCTGCTGGCCTGTTCCCCTGGAGGAGAGAGGGGGGCCCAGTCTGAGAAGGTGCTCTCTGAAAATCAGTGAACTTATGACAGCTGGATTCTCTTCCTTTACTGCTAGTCGCATGGTGCAGAGGATTCTCCAGGGCCCCTTGACCCTCCTCCTCCTCCCACTGGAGTGAAAGGTGAGAGTGTGAGTGGACCACTCTTTTCCAAATGAGGAGGTCTCCTTTCAGATGAAGGGTGACCTATTGGTGAGGGCCCATTTGGAGAAGGCTTTCTGCCCATTGCTGAGTTGGAAACATCCAGTGCATCATAGGGATCTTTTTCTACAAGTTCAAATCTAAGCTCCTTCTCAGTTAATTTTTGTCTGTTGCGTGCATTTTGTTTCCTGAAATAACTGAGGTTTCTTTCAGCAATCCGAGCTGCCAACTCACTAGCATGTGCTTCTTTCTCAGAGGAAATAATCTTCCCCAGACAGGAATGAATGGTTCTCTGCAATTGTTCTTCAAGATATTGGGCTCTCTTTCTGTAGGTCTCCAGCACTTTTATTGTATGGCTCATCTTTTCTTCGACTTTGGAAAGTTTCTCCTCTTGCTCCACATAGTAGTTTTCCTCCACTCTTAATTTCCTGTGCAGTTTCATCATATTTTCTTGATAGCGTTCCATCATGACTTTAAAGTTCTTCTGTAGGGTCTCATTCTCACTTTGCAGCTGTGCATTTTCTGACTGCAAGGATGCCTGTTCAGTCTGCAGACTTTTAAGGTGTTCTGTAAGGTCTTCCGTGGTTTTCTCCACTTCAGATGAGAAAGTACATTTTTGAATTCTTCCTCCTTCCAAGATTTCTAAGGAGGCCTTTAGCTTATCACCATAAACCAGGTTCCTCAAAGCTCCTTTGGACTCATCCTCCAAGTGAGCACCAATTTCGGGTTCACTCGTCTTTCCCAGTTCCAGGTGACCACCATCCCTTTGGGCTCCCAGGCTTGGAGAAGACCTATCCATCATCTTCAGCAAGCATTCACCCAGAGACTCCATGTGATTTTCTGTGTCCCTTAGAACTTGTTCTCCAGCTACTTTAGAGTCCTCTAATATGATTTTTGCTTTATATTGGACACCTCCTTGTTCCCTCTGTGCTTCAGCTTCTCCTTGTATTGTTGGTCTCTGCGTTTGCGGAAGTAGGGATCCTTCATTCAAAACCTCTTTGATTGCCAGCTTCAGTTCTTCCTCATTCACTTGAAAGAGTCTCCAGTTTGTTTTAGCTTCAGCTATTTGTGATCTGAGGGATTCAGATTCACCTTGGAGGGACTGTATCCTTCTTGATAGGTGTGCCATCGTTTCATTCTCTTGACCATGTTGAGCCTTCTGTGCTTTGAGCTCTTCTTCTAGAAAGAGCACTTCAACGCCATGGCTGGATTCGGACCTATGCAGCTTTTCGTCGGTTGCCTCCAGCTGTCGTGCTTCCCTTGAACCCTTCTCAAACCTGCAATCCTTTAAAGGTGATTCTAAGCCTTCATGTTCTTTTTCAACAAGGCTCACTTTTTCAAGAAGTCCACATTTTGCCTCAATAAGTCCAGCAAGATTTAGAGCCAGCCTTTTTTCTCTTCCCACGTAAAGCCTGCTACGAACCGACTGAAAACCTCTCAGAAAAGTGAGAGAACAGCGGAAAATCCAAGAGCTGTACACATCACCAACTCCCAAGGAAAGCCATAAGGAAGATGGCCTGGCTTCATGTCTTCGGACAATGCTGCCACAACCCTGGGTGCTTCTTCCAGAACCACCCACTAGTATGGCTGAGAGGCAGCCCTTGGCTCCTCCATCACGCCAACACAGCTTTGGCTCTTGCCACCACAACCACAGCCTGCCCAGGCAGGCCAACACAGGCTGTGGACACTCAGGTGTTTGGTCAGGAACTCCAACCTGCACCAGGCAACGGAGCAGACCACTGTGATCCCCTTCAGGGGCTGGGCGTATGGTGGGTGGTGGGCGTATGGCGGTGGGAGCCATGATCAAAGGCTCCCAGGAGCCTTGTTGTGCTCAAATGCCCATCAGGGCAGTCTTGTCCGCTTCCCTACACGGTGCATCCTCAAGTGCCACAGGTTTAGGTCCCTCCCACTCCAGCCAGAGAGAATTCCTCTCCATGCCACCCACCCCTTGATTTGGTTTAGGCCAGGCCAAGGCGGGGTTAGTAGGAAGATTCCATCCAGTCATAATAACATTCAGTTTGATGTCACTCAAATTCTGAAGCTGACTAAACTGTTCAAACAGCTTTTATGGCCGATATTGGTCTTTGTGTCCCTTGCCTTTTGTTTGAGTGACTCAGTCCTTTCCCTGCCCTTGTGCTCTCCCTATTTCCTACCTTCCTTCCTCCCTTCCTGGTTTTTCTCCTTTTCTTCTTCCTTCTTTTCTACCTCCCTCCATCCCTCCAACTTTGCCTTCCTCCCTTCCAACTTTCTCTCTCCCTTTCCTTCCTTCTCTTTTCTTGCAAGTGTTTGGGGTGAAAGTCCATGGCAGGCCAGCCCCAAGCTAGGCAAGGTCACTGCCACTGAGCTACAACATCCCCAGACCTGCTGCCACTTCCTATGCAAGTAATTTGAATTATCTCTAAAGAGAAACTCTCACATGAGTCTACTTTCAAAGTAATTTCAGAAGAGTTGCTAACATGGGCATAAATCAGTCATGACAAGTCATTTTTGAAAAGCACGGCACAGCTAATGTTCCTCAGAAGAAGGAGTTGAGAACTTTAGTTGGTTTTCAGGTCAGCATTTCTAGACTAGTACAAACCCTCCTAATCCTGATCTCTCCTTAGTCCTATGATTTCTTTAAGTGTCCCCTTTGCTCCTGTTCATGGAGTCATGTGTACAGAAATTATACCTGGTTCTATTGAACTCTACTTAATTCTTTCTCCCTCTGTGCTCCTTTTGTCAAGTCACTCCTCAACACTTACTGTAACCCTTTCAATTTTTTGTCCATTTTCATTTAAAAAACTCTTTCAAAAATTGAACCATTTCGCATGCAGATACAGTCTTCTTGATCTGCTATTAATCCCCCACTACTGACATTGTAAGTTATTGAAATGTACACTTCCAAACCGTTTTCAGATTTTTGATTTCTGTATATCTATCTGTCTATCTATTTACAAACATAACATGGTATTCTGAGAGTATCGTTCTGCTTTTGGAGCTCTACATTGTGTTTTTCAGAAGCAGGCCTATTACACAGAGATGAATCCATGTTACCTAGATTGAGTTCAAACCGGAATGTGCACTCAGATTCCCATTATATTGTTCTACCTACTAATGGACAGTTCAGTTATATCCAGACCTCACCACCTCCCCCATTAAGTAAAACCCTTGTGAAGAGACATGTAGATGCCTTTATGAACATATTGATAATTTTTCATGGCAGTGTTTTCCAAAAACCAGTTAGTAAAATCAATTTATTCCTTTGCAGCCTGAAATTACCTTCATTCCAGTTTACTGGTATAAGAACCGCAGTATATCAGCAACAATTCTCCAATAGTAGTTCAGGCAGAAGTCATTCTAGATAACAATCAGTGCCGGATCCTCCATGTATTTTACACAGCCCATGACAGGGGACATCCGTCCACTCGTTTAGAACAACTGATGTTTTACGCTGGCCATTTAGGTTTATTTAAAGGATTGGTTAGAAAACAGGTGAGACAGACTGATTAGATTCAGTATGTATGTTGGCTTTGTTTTTCTAGGCCTGAATTTTTCACATTTCAATTAATTGTAGGTTAAGTAGCAGGCAGATTCTTCACTGGGCTTCAAATGTGATAAAGTTGCTTCTTATTTTTAAGAAGGCCGTTGCAATCCTGCATTTATTTTACACCTCAGTGCTTGTTTTACACACAAGCACACACGCCCACACACCACACACACCAACAAACACACAAACACATAATTAGAGCACATTTAACACTCAAATAAAGCTTTACCTACTAATTCATAACTAGGGTATTTTTTTAATAAGTATTGTGTCTTGGTCTCTACTGGGGAAACATTGTTCAATGTGAGTTCTCTGGTTTGTTGCAGGGCAGTGAATGTTCACTTGTTGGCAATGATATAGAAATGGGGAGTAAGAGTTTAAAAGTTTTTACAGTAGGTAAGCAGAGTCAGAGTATGGAATCTAACAATAAGAAATTGGGGAATTTCCTCTTTGTTTCTTCATTTCAATCTCCTAATAATTCATGTATATTTTCCAAAAGTCTCCCAGAAAACAAGGACTAGGTCAATCCACATATCAGTGAACCATAGTAGAATGCGATTCTGAATTTCATATAAACAGTCATAAAATCCAAAATACAGGTGCTGGGGATTTGGCTCAGCACTAGAGTGCTGGCTTCACACTTTCAAAGGTCCTGAGTTGGATCCCCAACACCATGTGTGAAAGGAATGAATGAACCAATGCATGAGTGTATGATGAATGAATTAAAGGTATCAGGAGGAGGAGGAAGAGGAGGAGGAGGAGGAGAAATAGAAGAAGATGATGAGTAATTTGACAGAAGGGAAAAAGGGGAGGAGAGTGAGTTTAAAGTGTGGTTTCCAATTCCCAAACGTTCAATTACAGCAGACGGGATAGAGAGAGAAGATGGGAGGGCAGGAGAGGGGATATAGTAGAGGCCAGAAAAGGTAGCAGAATACAACAGTTACTAATATGGCATTTTGTAAAAACGTGGATGTGTAAACAATGTGATTGTGCAATCTGAATATGGGGTCAAAATGGGAGTTCATAACTCACTTGAGTCTAATGTAGGAAATATGGTATCTCAAGAGCTATGTAAGGTTTTAAGCAACCAATATAAAAAAGAGGTCTTCATTTTTCTTTGTAGTTGAGATCTCCTGTTTCCGTGACATGTTGAGTTGTGTTCTCTCCTTTAGTCCTCCCATGCTCTAGTTATTCTGATATGGAAAAACTAGCTGAAATGCCCAATCAGTCTCTAAATCAGTGACACTTTTTCATTAAGCCTAAAGTCACTTTACATTTGCTACAGTCATACTAAATACACTTCTTTGTTGGGAGTTTAAAAGATATTTCCATCAGCTAGATTACAAGTACCTAGAACTCCCATTCTTGTTTATGTAAGAGTGGCTTCATCAGATTAAATGCTGTTCTCTGGAATGACATAAAATAGGAATAATTTACTCGTAAGATTCCTACGTAAACCATCTTTATTTACAAAATAGTATCTTAAGGATTATTGTTTCATTGAGCTTCAATTGGAGCCAAAGTATAGTCAATTACTGAAGTAAAAGCAGTTACTTAAAAACTAAAAATGAGAGATAAGTCAAATTACATTTGAAGAGAGAGCAACAGCATGAGGTTTCTTGTTTGGTTCTGGATGTTGAGTAACAGGCTCATTTGCAGGTGGAAGGAACCCTTCAGGGAACTCACTTGTACTTTCAGAATGGGGGTGTAGAGGGCTGAATTCCAGCTCTTGGGGGAAGATTGTGAGGAAAACCCCCTCCCTGCATAGACACTTCGCATTGGAAATGGAGTGGGTGGCGGGTCAGGTGGAACATAATCTCCAGGTTCCCAGACAAGTTTCCTGGGAGAGGTGGAGGAAAGAAAAGGTCCTCTTCTCATGAACTGACTCCTTGGGTCAACTGGAAGCAAGGCACCTCTGACTGGAGGGAAAGGTGCCAACACAGAGCCAGAGCCAGTTGCTTGGTTTTCAGCATGGAGAGGTGAATCAGGCACATCAGAGTCCAAAGGAGGCATATTAGGAATTCTGTGTTCTGCTGGTCCCGATGCTCTACCACAATTTGAGTAAAACCTATCTTGCCTTTGTAGAGGAAGACGTGCATCAGAAGAATATGGTTGGCCTGGCGGAGGGATCATCAGCCTGCTGGCCTGTTCCCCTGGAGGAGAGAGGGGCCCAGTCTGAGAAGGTGCTCTCTGAAAATCAGTGAACTTATGACAGCTGGATTCTCTTCCTTTACTGCTAGTCGCATGGTGCAGAGGATTCTCCAGGGCCCCTTGACCCTCCTCCTCCTCCCACTGGAGTGAAAGGTGAGAGTGTGAGTGGACCACTCTTTTCCAAATGAGGAGGTCTCCTTTCAGATGAAGGGTGACCTATTGGTGAGGGCCCATTTGGAGAAGGCTTTCTGCCCATTGCTGAGTTGGAAACATCCAGTGCATCATAGGGATCTTTTTCTACAAGTTCAAATCTAAGCTCCTTCTCAGTTAATTTTTGTCTGTTGCGTGCATTTTGTTTCCTGAAATAACTGAGGTTTCTTTCAGCAATCCGAGCTGCCAACTCACTAGCATGTGCTTCTTTCAGAGGAAATAATCTTCCCCAGACAGGAATGAATGGTACTCTGCAATTGTTCTTCAAGATATTGGGCTCTCTTTCTGTAGGTCTCCAGCTCTTTTATTGTATGGCTCATCTTTTCTTCGACTTTGGAAAGTTTCTCCTCTTGCTCCACACGGTAGTTTTCCTCCACTCTTAATTTCCTGTGCAGTTTCATCATATTTTCTTGATAGCGTTCCATCATGACTTTAAAGTTCTTCTGTAGGGTCTCATTCTCACTTTGCAGCTGTGCATTTTCTGACTGCAAGGATGCCTGTTCAGTCTGCAGACTTTTAAGGTGTTCTGTAAGGTCTTCCGTGGTTTTCTCCACTTCAGATGAGAAAGTACATTTTTGAATTCTTCCTCCTTCCAAGATTTCTAAGGAGGCCTTTAGCTTATCACCATAAACCAGGTTCCTCAAAGCTCCTTTGGACTCATCCTCCAAGTGAGCTCCAATTTCGGGTTCACTCGTCTTTCCCAGTTCCAGGTGACCACCATCCCTTTGGGCTCCCAGGCTTGGAGAAGACCTATCCATCATCTTCAGCAAGCATTCACCCAGAGACTCCATGTGATTTTCTGTGTCCCTTAGAACTTGTTCTCCAGCTACTTTAGAGTCCTCTAATATGATTTTTGCTTTATATTGGACACCTCCTTGTTCCCTCTGTGCTTCAGCTTCTCCTTGTATTGTTGGTCTCTGCGTTTGCGGAAGTAGGGATCCTTCATTCAAAACCTCTTTGATTGCCAGCTTCAGTTCTTCCTCATTCACTTGAAAGAGTCTCCAGTTTGTTTTAGCTTCAGCTATTTGTGATCTGAGGGATTCAGATTCACCTTGGAGGGACTGTATCCTTCTTGATAGGTGCGCCATCGTTTCATCCTCTTGACCATGTTGAGCCTTCTGTGCTTTGAGCTCTTCTTCTAGAAAGAGCACTTCAATGCCATGGCTGGATTCGGACCTATGCAGCTTTTCGTCGGTTGCCTCCAGCTGTCGTGCTTCCCTTGAACCCTTCTCAAACCTGCAATCCTTTAAAGGTGATTCTAAGCCTTCATGTTCTTTTTCAACAAGGCTCACTTTTTCAAGAAGTCCACATTTTGCCTCAATAAGTCCAGCAAGATTTAGAGCCAGCCTTTTTTCTCTTCCCACGTAAA
This sequence comes from Callospermophilus lateralis, assembly GCF_048772815.1. Classification (NCBI taxonomy): domain Eukaryota; kingdom Metazoa; phylum Chordata; class Mammalia; order Rodentia; family Sciuridae; genus Callospermophilus; species Callospermophilus lateralis. The sequence continues at coordinate 38,057 of NW_027513324.1, read as the reverse complement.
GCCTGCTACGAACCGACTGAAAACCTCTCCAGAAAAGTGAGAGAACAGCGGAAAATCCAAGAGCTGTACACATCACCAACTCCCAAGGAAAGCCATAAGGAAGATGGCCTGGCTTCATGTCTTCGGACAATGCTGCCACAACCCTGGGTGCTTCTTCCAGAACCACCCACTAGTATGGCTGAGAGGCAGCCCTTGGCTCCTCCATCACGCCAACACAGCTTTGGCTCTTGCCACCACAACCACAGCCTGCCCAGGCAGGCCAACACAGGCTGTGGACACTCAGGTGTTTGGTCAGGAACTCCAACCTGCACCAGGCAACGGAGCAGACCACTGTGATCCCCTTCAGGGGCTGGGCGTATGGTGGGTGGTGGGCGTATGGCGGTGGGAGCCATGATCAAAGGCTCCCAGGAGCCTTGTTGTGCTCAAATGCCCATCAGGGCAGTCTTGTCCGCTTCCCTACCCGGTGCATCCTCAAGTGCCACAGGTTTAGGTCCCTCCCACTCCAGAGAGAGAGAATTCCTCTCCATGCCACCCACCCCTTGATTTGGTTTAGGCCAGGCCAAGGCGGGGTTAGTAGGATGATTCCATCCAGTCATAATAACATTCAGTTTGATGTCACTCAAATTCTAAAGCTGACTAAACTGTTCAAACAGCTTTTATGGCCTATATTGGTCTTTGTGTCCCTTGCCTTTTGTTTGAGTGACTCAGTCCTTTCCCTGCCCTTGTGCTCTCCCTATTTCCTACCTTCCTTCCTCCCTTCCTGGTTTTTCTCCTTTTCTTCTTCCTTCTTTTCTACCTCCCTCCATCCCTCCAACTTTGCCTTCCTCCCTTCCAACTTTCTCTCTCCCTTCCCTTCCTTCTCTTTTCTTGCAAGTGTTTGGGGTGAAAGTCCATGGCAGGCCAGCCCCAAGCTAGGCAAGGTCACTGCCACTGAGCTACAACATCCCCAGACCTGCTGCCACTTCCTATGCAAGTAATTTGAATTATCTCTAAAGAGAAACTCTCACATGAGTCTACTTTCAAAGTAATTTCAGAAGAGTTGCTAACATGGGCATAAATCAGTCATGACAAGTCATTTTTGAAAAGCACGGCACAGCTAATGTTCCTCAGAAGAAGGAGTTGAGAACTTTAGTTGGTTTTCAGGTCAGCATTTCTAGACTAGTACAAAGCCTCCTAATCCTGATCTCTCCTTAGTCCTATGATTTCTTTAAGTGTCCCCTTTGCTCCTGTTCATGGAGTCATGTGTACAGAAATTATACCTGGTTCTATTGAACTCTACTTAATTCTTTCTCACCTCTGTGCTCCTTTTGTCAAGTCACTCCTCAACACTTACTGTAACCCTTTCAATTTTTTGTCCATTTTCATTTAAAAAACTCTTTCAAAAATTGAACCATTTCGCATGCAGATACAGTCTTCTTGATCTGCTATTAATCCCCCACTACTGACATTGTAAGTTATTGAAATGTACACTTCCAGACCGTTTTCAGATTTTTGATTTCTGTATATCTATCTGTCTATCTATTTACAAAAATAACATGGTATTCTGAGAGTATCGTTCTGCTTTTGGAGCTCTACATTGTGTTTTTCAGAAGCAGGCCTATTACACAGAGATGAATCCATGTTACCTAGATTGAGTTCAAACCGGAATGTGCACTCAGATTCCCATTATATTGTTCTACCTACTAATGGACAGTTCAGTTATATCCAGACCTCACCACCTCCCCCATTAAGTAAAACCCTTGTGAAGAGACATGTAGATGCCTTTATGAACATATTGATAATTTTTCATGGCAGTGTTTTCCAAAAACCAGTTAGTAAAATCAATTTATTCCTTTGCAGCCTGAAATTACCTTCATTCCAGTTTACTGGTATAAGAACCGCAGTATATCAGCAACAATTCTCCAATAGTAGTTCAGGCAGAAGTCATTCTAGATAACAATCAGTGCCGGATCCTCCATGTATTTTACACAGCCCATGACAGGGGACATCCGTCCACTCGTTTAGAACAACTGATGTTTTACGCTGGCCATTTAGGTTTATTTAAAGGATTGGTTAGAAAACAGGTGAGACAGACTGATTAGATTCAGTATGTATGTTGGCTTTGTTTTTCTAGGCCTGAATTTTTCACATTTCAATTAATTGTAGGTTAAGTAGCAGGCAGATTCTTCACTGGGCTTCAAATGTGATAAAGTTGCTTCTTATTTTTAAGAAGGCCGTTGCAATCCTGCATTTATTTTACACCTCAGTGCTTCTTTTACACACAAGCACACACGCCCAAACACCACACACACCAACAAACACACAAACACATAATTAGAGCACATTTAACACTCAAATAAAGCTTTACCTACTAATTCATAACTAGGGTATTTTTTTAATAAGTATTGTGTCTTGGTCTCTACTGGGGAAACATTGTTCAATGTGAGTTCTCTGGTTTGTTGCAGGGCAGTGAATGTTCACTTGTTGGCAATGATATAGAAATGGGGAGTAAGAGTTTAAAAGTTTTTACAGTAGGTAGGCAGAGTCAGAGTATGGAATCTAAGAATAAGAAATTGGGGAATTTCCTCTTTGTTTCTTCATTTCAATCTCCTAATAATTCATGTATATTTTCCAAAAGTCTCCCAGAAAACAAGGACTAGGTCAATCCACATATCAGTGAACCATAGTAGAATGCGATTCTGAATTTCATATAAACAGTCATAAAATCCAAAAGACGGGTGCTGGGGTTTTGGCTCAGCACTAGAGTGCTGGCTTCACACTTTCAAAGGTCCTGAGTTGGATCCCCAACACCATGTGTGAAAGGAATGAATGAACCAATGCATGAGTGTATGATGAATGAATTAAAGGTATCAGGAGGAGGAGGAAGAGGAGGAGGAGGAGGAGAAATAGAAGAAGATGATGAGTAATTTGACAGAAGGGAAAAAGGGGAGGAGAGTGAGTTTAAAGTGTGGTTTCCAATTCCCAAACGTTCAATTACAGCAGACGGGATAGAGAGAGAAGATGGGAGGGCAGGAGAGGGGATATAGTAGAGGCCAGAAAAGGTAGCAGAATACAACAGTTACTAATATGGCATTTTGTAAAAACGTGGATGTGTAAACAATGTGATTGTGCAATCTGAATATGGGGTCAAAATGGGAGTTCATAACTCACTTGAGTCTAATGTAGGAAATATGGTATCTCAAGAGCTATGTAAGGTTTTAAGCAACCAATATAAAAAAGAGGTCTTCATTTTTCTTTGTAGTTGAGATCTCCTGTTTCCCTGACATGTTGAGTTGTGTTCTCTCCTTTAGTCCTCCCATGCTCTAGTTATTCTGATATGGAAAAACTAGCTCAAATGCCCAACCAGTCTCTAAATCAGTGACACTTTTTCATTAAGCCTAAAGTCACTTTACATTTGCTACAGTCATACTAAGTACACTTCTTTGTTGGGAGTTTAAAAGATATTTCCATCAGCTAGATTACAAGTACCTAGAACTCCCATTCTTGTTTATGTAAGAGTGGCTTCATCAGATTAAATGCTGTTCTCTGGAATGACATAAAATAGGAATAATTTACTCATAAGATTCCTACGTAAACCATCTTTATTTACAAAATAGTATCTTAAGGATTATTGTTTCATTGAGCTTCAATTGGAGCCAAAGTATAGTCAATTACTGAAGTAAAAGCAGTTACTTAAAAACTAAAAATGAGAGATAAGTCAAATTACATTTGAAGAGAGAGCAACAGCATGAGGTTTCTTGTTTGGTTCTGGATGTTGAGTAACAGGCTCATTTGCAGGTGGAAGGAACCCTTCAGGGAACTCACTTGTACTTTCAGAATGGGGGTGTAGAGGGCTGAATTCCAGCTCTTGGGGGAAGATTGTGAGGAAAACCCCCTCCCTGCATAGACACTTCGCATTGGAAATGGAGTGGGTGGCGGGTCAGGTGGAACATAATCTCCAGGTTCCCAGACAAGTTTCCTGGGAGAGGTGGAGGAAAAAAAAGGTCCTCTTCTCATGAACTGACTCCTTGGGTCAACTGGAAGCAAGGCACCTCTGACTGGAGGGAAAGGTGCCAACACAGAGCCAGAGCCAGTTGCTTGGTTTTCAGCATGGAGAGGTGAATCAGGCACATCAGAGTCCAAAGGAGGCATATTAGGAATTCTGTGTTCTGCTGGTCCCGATGCTCTACCACAATTTGAGTAAAACCTATCTTGCCTTTGTAGAGGAAGACGTGCATCAGAAGAATATGGTTGGCCTGGCGGAGGGATCATCAGCCTGCTGGCCTGTTCCCCTGGAGGAGAGAGGGGCCCAGTCTGAGAAGGTGCTCTCTGAAAATCAGTGAACTTATGACAGCTGGATTCTCTTCCTTTACTGCTAGTCGCATGGTGCAGAGGATTCTCCAGGGCCCCTTGACCCTCCTCCTCCTCCCACTGGAGTGAAAGGTGAGAGTGTGAGTGGACCACTCTTTTCCAAATGAGGAGGTCTCCTTTCAGATGAAGGGTGACCTATTGGTGAGGGCCCATTTGGAGAAGGCTTTCTGCCCATTGCTGAGTTGGAAACATCCAGTGCATCATAGGGATCTTTTTCTACAAGTTCAAATCTAAGCTCCTTCTCAGTTAATTTTTGTCTGTTGCGTGCATTTTGTTTCCTGAAATAACTGAGGTTTCTTTCAGCAATCCGAGCTGCCAACTCACTAGCATGTGCTTCTTTCTCAGAGGAAATAATCTTCCCCAGACAGGAATGAATGGTACTCTGCAATTGTTCTTCAAGATATTGGGCTCTCTTTCTGTAGGTCTCCAGCACTTTTATTGTATGGCTCATCTTTTCTTCGACTTTGGAAAGTTTCTCCTCTTGCTCCACATAGTAGTTTTCCTCCACTCTTAATTTCCTGTGCAGTTTCATCATATTTTCTTGATAGCGTTCCATCATGACTTTAAAGTTCTTCTGTAGGGTCTCATTCTCACTTTGCAGCTGTGCATTTTCTGACTGCAAGGATGCCTGTTCAGTCTGCAGACTTTTAAGGTGTTCTGTAAGGTCTTCCGTGGTTTTCTCCACTTCAGATGAGAAAGTACATTTTTGAATTCTTCCTCCTTCCAAGATTTCTAAGGAGGCCTTTAGCTTATCACCATAAACCAGGTTCCTCAAAGCTCCTTTGGACTCATCCTCCAAGTGAGCACCAATTTCGGGTTCACTCGTCTTTCCCAGTTCCAGGTGACCACCATCCCTTTGGGCTCCCAGGCTTGGAGAAGACCTATCCATCATCTTCAGCAAGCATTCACCCAGAGACTCCATGTGATTTTCTGTGTCCCTTAGAACTTGTTCTCCAGCTACTTTAGAGTCCCCTAATATGATTTTTGCTTTATATTGGACACCTCCTTGTTCCCTCTGTGCTTCAGCTTCTCCTTGTATTGTTGGTCTCTGCGTTTGCGGAAGTAGGGATCCTTCATTCAAAACCTCTTTGATTGCCAGCTTCAGTTCTTCCTCATTCACTTGAAAGAGTCTCCAGTTTGTTTTAGCTTCAGCTATTTGTGATCTGAGGGATTCAGATTCACCTTGGAGGGACTGTATCATTCTTGATAGGTGCGCCATCGTTTCATCCTCTTGACCATGTTGAGCCTTCTGTGCTTTGAGCTCTTCTTCTAGAAAGAGCACTTCAACGCCATGGCTGGATTCGGACCTATGCAGCTTTTCGTCGGTTGCCTCCAGCTGTCGTGCTTCCCTTGAACCCTTCTCAAACCTGCAATCCTTTAAAGGTGATTCTAAGCCTTCATGTTCTTTTTCAACAAGGCTCACTTTTTCAAGAAGTCCACATTTTGCCTCAATAAGTCCAGCAAGATTTAGAGCCAGCCTTTTTTCTCTTCCCACGTAAAGCCTGCTACGAACCGACTGAAAACCTCTCCAGAAAAGTGAGAGAACAGCGGAAAATCCAAGAGCTGTACACATCACCAACTCCCAAGGAAAGCCATAAGGAAGATGGCCTGGCTTCATGTCTTCGGACAATGCTGCCACAACCCTGGGTGCTTCTTCCAGAACCACCCACTAGCATGGCTGAGAGGCAGCCCTTGGCTCCTCCATCACGCCAACACAGCTTTGGCTCTTGCCACCACAACCACAGCCTGCCCAGGCAGGCCAACACAGGCTGTGGACACTCAGGTGTTTGGTCAGGAACTCCAACCTGTACCAGGCAACGGAGCAGACCACTGTGATCCCCTTCAGGGGCTGGGCGTATGGTGGGTGGTGGGCGTATGGCGGTGGGAGCCATGATCAAAGGCTCCCAGGAGCCTTGTTGTGCTCAAATGCCCATCAGGGCAGTCTTGTCCGCTTCCCTACACGGTGCATCCTCAAGTGCCACAGGTTTAGGTCCCTCCCACTCCAGCCAGAGAGAATTCCTCTCCATGCCACCCACCCCTTGATTTGGTTTAGGCCAGGCCAAGGCGGGGTTAGTAGGAAGATTCCATCCAGTCATAATAACATTCAGTTTGATGTCACTCAAATTCTAAAGCTGACTAAACTGTTCAAACAGCTTTTATGGCCTATATTGGTCTTTGTGTCCCTTGCCTTTTGTTTGAGTGACTCAGTCCTTTCCCTGCCCTTGTGCTCTCCCTATTTCCTACCTTCCTTCCTCGCTTCCTGGTTTTTCTCCTTTTCTTCTTCCTTCTTTTCTACCTCCCTCCATCCCTCCAACTTTGCCTTCCTCCCTTCCAACTTTCTCTCTCCCTTCCCTTCCTTCTCTTTTCTTGCAAGTGTTTGGGGTGAAAGTCCATGGCAGGCCAGCCCCAAGCTAGGCAAGGTCACTGCCACTGAGCTACAACATCCCCAGACCTGCTGCCACTTCCTATGCAAGTAATTTGAATTATCTCTAAAGAGAAACTCTCACATGAGTCTACTTTCAAAGTAATTTCAGAAGAGTTGCTAACATGGGCATAAATCAGTCATGACAAGTCATTTTTGAAAAGCACGGCACAGCTAATGTTCCTCAGAAGAAGGAGTTGAGAACTTTAGTTGGTTTTCAGGTCAGCATTTCTAGACTAGTACAAACCCTCCTAATCCTGATCTCTCCTTAGTCCTATGATTTCTTTAAGTGTCCCCTTTGCTCCTGTTCATGGAGTCATGTGTACAGAAATTATACCTGGTTCTATTGAACTCTACTTAATTCTTTCTCACCTCTGTGCTCCTTTTGTCCAGTCACTCCTCAACACTTACTGTAACCCTTTCAATTTTTTGTCCATTTTCATTTAAAAAACTCTTTCAAAAATTGAACCATTTCGCATGCAGATACAGTCTTCTTGATCTGCTATTAATCCCCCACTACTGACATTGTAAGTTATTGAAATGTACACTTCCAGACCGTTTTCAGATTTTTGATTTCTGTATATCTATCTGTATATCTATTTACAAACATAACATGGTATTCTGAGAGTATCGTTCTGCTTTTGGAGCTCTACATTGTGTTTTTCAGAAGCAGGCCTATTACACAGAGATGAATCCATGTTACCTAGATTGAGTTCAAACCGGAATGTGCACTCAGATTCCCATTATATTGTTCTAACTACTAATGGACAGTTCAGTTATATCCAGACCTCACCACCTCCCCCATTAAGTAAAACCCTTGTGAAGAGACATGTAGATGCCTTTATGAACATATTGATAATTTTTCATGGCAGTGTTTTCCAAAAACCAGTTAGTAAAATCAATTTATTCCTTTGCAGCCTGAAATTACCTTCATTCCAGTTTACTGGTATAAGAACCGCAGTATATCAGCAACAATTCTCCAATAGTAGTTCAGGCAGAAGTCATTCTAGATAACAATCAGTGCCGGATCCTCCATGTATTTTACACAGCCTGTGACAGGGGACATCCGTCCACTCCTTTAGAACAACTGATGTTTTACGCTGGCCATTTAGGTTTATTTAAAGGATTGGTTAGAAAACAGGTGAGACAGACTGATTAGATTCAGTATGTATGTTGGCTTTGTTTTTCTAGGCCTGAATTTTTCACATTTCAATTAATTGTAGGTTAAGTAGCAGGCAGATTCTTCACTGGGCTTCAAATGTGATAAAGTTGCTTCTTATTTTTAAGAAGGCCGTTGCAATCCTGCATTTATTTTACACCTCAGTGCTTGTTTTACACACAAGCACACACGCCCACACACCACACACACCAACAAACACACAAACACATAATTAGAGCACATTTAACACTCAAATAAAGCTTTACCTACTAATTCATAACTAGGGTATTTTTTTAATAAGTATAGTGTCTTGGTCTCTACTGGGGAAACATTGTTCAATGTGAGTTCTCTGGTTTGTTGCAGGGCAGTGAATGTTCACTTGTTGGCAATGATATAGAAATGGGGAGTAAGAGTTTAAAAGTTTTTACAGTAGGTAGGCAGAGTCAGAGTATGGAATCTAAGAATAAGAAATTGGGGAATTTCCTCTTTGTTTCTTCATTTCAATCTCCTAATAATTCATGTATATTTTCCAAAAGTCTCCCAGAAAACAAGGACTAGGTCAATCCACATATCAGTGAACCATAGCAGAATGCGATTCTGAATTTCATATAAACAGTCATAAAATCCAAAAGACAGGTGCTGGGGTTTTGGCTCAGCACTAGAGTGCTGGCTTCACACTTTCAAAGGTCCTGAGTTGGATCCCCAACACCATGTGTGGAAGGAATGAATGAACCAATGCATGAGTGTATGATGAATGAATTAAAGGTATCAGGAGGAGGAGGAAGAGGAGGAGGAGGAGGAGAAATAGAAGAAGATGATGAGTAATTTGACAGAAGGGAAAAAGGGGAGGAGAGTGAGTTTAAAGTGTGGTTTCCAATTCTCAAACGTTCAATTACAGCAGACGGGATAGAGAGAGAAGATGGGAGGGCAGGAGAGGGGATATAGTAGAGGCCAGAAAAGGTAGCAGAATACAACAGTTACTAATATGGCATTTTGTAAAAACGTGGATGTGTAAACAATGAAAATGTTTTTCTAGGCCTGAATTTTTCACATTTCAATTAATTGTAGGTTAAGCATCAGGCAGATTCCTCACTGGGCTTCAAATGTGATAAAGTTGCTTCTTATTTTTAAGAAGGCCGTTGCAATCCTGCATTTATTTTACACCTCAGTGGTTGTTTTACACACAAGCACACACGCCCACACACCACACACACCAACAAACACACAAACACATAATAAGAGCACATTTAACACTGAAATAAAGCTTTACCTACTAATTCATAACTAGGGTATTTTTTTAATAAGTATTGTGTCTTGGTCTCTACTGGGGAAACATTGTTCAATGTGAGTTCTCTGGTTTGTTGTAGGGCAGTGAATGTTCACTTGTTGGCAATGATATAGAAATGGGGAGTAAGAGTTTAAAAGTTTTTACAGTAAGTAGGCAGAGTCAGAGTATGGAATCTAAGAATAAGAAATTGGGGAATTTCCTCTTTGTTTCTTCATTTCAATCTCCTAATAATTCATGTATATTTTCCAAAAGTCTCCCAGAAAACAATTACTAGGTCAATCCACATATCAGTGAACCATAGTAGAATGCGATTCTGAATTTCATATAAACAGTCATAAAATCCAAAAGACAGGTGCTGGGGTTTTGGCTCAGCACTAGAGTGCTGGCTTCACACTTTCAAAGGTCCTGAGTTGGATCCAAAACACCATGTGTGAAAGGAATGAATGAACCAATGCATGAGTGTATGATGAATGAATTAAAGATATCAGGAGGAGGAGGAAGAGGACGAGGAGGAGGAGAAATAGAAGAAGATGATGAGTAATTTGACAGAAGGGAAAAAGGGGAGGAGAGTGAGTTTAAAGTGTGGTTTCCAATTCCCAAACGTTCAATTACAGCAGACTGGATAGAGAGAGAAGATGGGAGGGCAGGAGAGGGGATATAGTAGAGGCCAGAAAAGGTAGCAGAATACAACAGTTACTAATATGGCATTTTGTAAAAACGTGGATGTGTAAACAATGTGATTGTGCAATCTGAATATGGGGTCAAAATGGGAGTTCATAACTCACTTGAGTCTAATGTAGGAAATATGGTATCTCAAGAGCTATGTAAGGTTTTAAGCAACCAATATAAAAAAGAGGTCTTCATTTTTCTTTGTAGTTGAGATCTCCTGTTTCCCTGACATGTTGAGTTGTGTTCTCTCCTTTAGTCCTCCCATGCTCTAGTTATTCTGACATGGAAAAACTAGCTGAAATGCCCAACCAGTCTCTAAATCAGTGACACTTTTTCATTAAGCCTAAAGTCACTTTACATTTGCTACAGTCATACTAAATACACTTCTTTGTTGGGAGTTTAAAAGATATTTCCATCAGCTAGATTACAAGTACCTAGAACTCCCATTCTTGTTTATGTAAGAGTGGCTTCATCAGATTAAATGCTGTTCTCTGGAATGACATAAAATAGGAATAATTTACTCGTAAGATTCCTACGTAAACCATCTTTATTTACAAAATAGTATCTTAAGGATTATTGTTTCATTGAGCTTCAGTTGGAGCCAAAGTATAGTCAATTACTGAAGTAAAAGCAGTTACTTAAAAACTAAAAATGAGAGATAAGTCAAATTACATTTGAAGAGAGAGCAACAGCATGAGGTTTCTTGTTTGGTTCTGGATGTTGAGTAACAGGCTCATTTGCAGGTGGAAGGAACCCTTCAGGGAACTCACTTGTACTTTCAGAATGGGGGTGTAGAGGGCTGAATTCCAGCTCTTGGGGGAAGATTGTGAGGAAAACCCCCTCCCTGCATAGACACTTCGCATTGGAAATGGAGTGGGTGGCGGGTCAGGTGGAACATAATCTCCAGGTTCCCAGACAAGTTTCCTGGGAGAGGTGGAGGAAAAAAAAGGTCCTCTTCTCATGAACTGACTCCTTGGGTCAACTGGAAGCAAGGCACCTCTGACTGGAGGGAAAGGTGCCAACACAGAGCCAGAGCCAGTTGCTTGGTTTTCAGCATGGAGAGGTGAATCAGGCACATCAGAGTCCAAAGGAGGCATATTAGGAATTCTGTGTTCTGCTGGTCCCGATGCTCTACCACAATTTGAGTAAAACCTATCTTGCCTTTGTAGAGGAAGACGTGCATCAGAAGAATATGGTTGGCCTGGCGGAGGGATCATCAGCCTGCTGGCCTGTTCCCCTGGAGGAGAGAGGGGCCCAGTCTGAGAAGGTGCTCTCTGAAAATCAGTGAACTTATGACAGCTGGATTCTCTTCCTTTACTGCTAGTCGCATGGTGCAGAGGATTCTCCAGGGCCCCTTGACCCTCCTCCTCCTCCCACTGGAGTGAAAGGTGAGAGTGTGAGTGGACCACTCTTTTCCAAATGAGGAGGTCTCCTTTCAGATGAAGGGTGACCTATTGGTGAGGGCCCATTTGGAGAAGGCTTTCTGCTCATTGCTGAGTTGGAAACATCCAGTGCATCATAGGGATCTTTTTCTACAAGTTCAAATCTAAGCTCCTTCTCAGTTAATTTTTGTCTGTTGCGTGCATTTTGTTTCCTGAAATAACTGAGGTTTCTTTCAGCAATCCGAGCTGCCAACTCACTAGCATGTGCTTCTTTCTCAGAGGAAATAATCTTCCCCAGACAGGAATGAATGGTACTCTGCAATTGTTCTTCAAGATATTGGGCTCTCTTTCTGTAGGTCTCCAGCACTTTTATTGTATGGCTCATCTTTTCTTCGACTTTGGAAAGTTTCTCCTCTTGCTCCACACGGTAGTTTTCCTCCACTCTTAATTTCCTGTGCAGTTTCATCATATTTTCTTGATAGCGTTCCATCATGACTTTAAAGTTCTTCTGTAGGGTCTCATTCTCACTTTGCAGCTGTGCATTTTCTGACTGCAAGGATGCCTGTTCAGTCTGCAGACTTTTAAGGTGTTCTGTAAGGTCTTCCGTGGTTTTCTCCACTTCAGATGAGAAAGTACATTTTTGAATTCTTCCTCCTTCCAAGATTTCTAAGGAGGCCTTTAGCTTATCACCATAAACCAGGTTCCTCAAAGCTCCTTTGGACTCATCCTCCAAGTGAGCACCAATTTCGGGTTCACTCGTCTTTCCCAGTTCCAGGTGACCACCATCCCTTTGGGCTCCCAGGCTTGGAGAAGACCTATCCATCATCTTCAGCAAGCATTCACCCAGAGACTCCATGTGATTTTCTGTGTCCCTTAGAACTTGTTCTCCAGCTACTTTAGAGTCCTCTAATATGATTTTTGCTTTATATTGGACACCTCCTTGTTCCCTCTGTGCTTCAGCTTCTCCTTGTATTGTTGGTCTCTGCGTTTGCGGAAGTAGGGATCCTTCATTCAAAACCTCTTTGATTGCCAGCTTCAGTTCTTCCTCATTCACTTGAAAGAGTCTCCAGTTTGTTTTAGCTTCAGCTATTTGTGATCTGAGGGATTCAGATTCACCTTGGAGGGACTGTATCCTTCTTGATAGGTGCGCCATCGTTTCATCCTCTTGACCATGTTGAGCCTTCTGTGCTTTGAGCTCTTCTTCTAGAAAGACCACTTCAACGCCATGGCTGGATTCGGACCTATGCAGCTTTTCGTCGGTTGCCTCCAGCTGTCGTGCTTCCCTTGAACCCTTCTCTAACCTGCAATCCTTTAAAGATGATTCTAAGCCTTCATGTTCTTTTTCAACAAGGCTCACTTTTTCAAGAAGTCCACATTTTGCCTCAATAAGTCCAGCAAGATTTAGAGCCAGCCTTTTTTCTCTTCCCACGTAAAGCCTGCTACGAACCGACTGAAAACCTCTCCAGAAAAGTGAGAGAACAGCGGAAAATCCAAGAGCTCTACACATCACCAACTCCCAAGGAAAGCCATAAGGAAGATGGCCTGGCTTCATGTCTTCGGTCAATGCTGCCACATCCCTGGGTGCTTCTTTCAGAACCACCCACTAGTATGGCTGAGAGGCAGCCCTTGGCTCCTCCATCACGCCAACACAGCTTTGGCTCTTGCCACCACAACCACAGCCTGCCCAGGCAGGCCAACACAGGCTGTGGACACTCAGGTGTTTGGTCAGGAACTCCAACCTGCACCAGGCAACGGAGCACAATACTGTGATCCCCTTCAGGGGCTGGGCGTATGGTGGGTGGTGGGCGTATGGCGGTGGGAGCCATGATCAAAGGCTCCCAGGAGCCTTGTTGTGCTCAACTGCACATCAGGGGAGTGTGGTCCGCTTCCCTACCCGGTGCATTCTCAAGTGCCACAGGTTTAGGTCCCTCCCACTCCAGCCAGAGAGAATTCCTCTCCATGCCACCCACCCCTTGATTTGGTTTAGGCCAGGCCAAGGCGGGGTTAGTAGGAAGATTCCATCCAGTCATAATAACATTCAGTTTGATGTCACTCAAATTCTAAAGCTGACTAAAATGTTCAAACAGCTTTTATGGCCTATATTGGTCTTTGTGTCCCTTGCCTTTTGTTTGAGTGACTCAGTCCTTTCCCTGCCCTTGTGCTCTCCCTATTTCCTCCCTTCCTTCCTCCCTTCCTGGTTTTTCTCCTTTTCTTCTTCCTTCTTTTCTACCTCCCTCCATCCCTCCAACTTTGCCTTCCTCCCTTCCAACTTTCTCTCTCCCTTCCCTTCCTTCTCTTTTCTTGCAAGTGTTTGGGGTGAAAGTCCATGGCAGGCCAGCCCCAAGCTAGGCAAGGTCACTGCCACTGAGCTACAACATCCCCAGACCTGCTGCCACTTCCTATGCAAGTAATTTGAATTATCTCTAAAGAGAAACTCTCACATGAGTCTACTTTCAAAGTAATTTCAGAAGAGTTGCTAACATGGGCATAAATCAGTCATGACAAGTCATTTTTGAAAAGCACGGCACAGCTAATGTTCCTCAGAAGAAGGAGTTGAGAACTTTAGTTGGTTTTCAGGTCAGCATTTCTAGACTAGTACAAACCCTCCTAATCCTGATCTCTCCTTAGTCCTATGATTTCTTTAAGTGTCCCCTTTGCTCCTGTTCATGGAGTCATGTGTACAGAAATTATACCTGGTTCTATTGAACTCTACTTAATTCTTTCTCACCTCTGTGCTCCTTTTGTCAAGTCACTCCTCAACACTTACTGTAACCCTTTCAATTTTTTGTCCATTATCATTTAAAAAACTCTTTCAAAAATTGAACCATTTCGCATGCAGATACAGTCTTCTTGATCTGCTATTAATCCCCCACTACTGACATTGTAAGTTATTGAAATGTACACTTCCAGACCGTTTTCAGATTTTTGATTTCTGTATATCTATCTGTCTATCTATTTACAAACATAACATGGTATTCTGAGAGTATCGTTCTGCTTTTGGAGCTCTACATTGTGTTTTTCAGAAGCAGGCCTATTACACAGAGATGAATCCATGTTACCTAGATTGAGTTCAAACCGGAATGTGCACTCAGATTCCCATTATATTGTTCTACCTACTAATGGACAGTTCAGTTATATCCAGACCTCACCACCTCCCCCATTAAGTAAAACCCTTGTGAAGAGACATTTAGATGCCTTTATGAACATATTGATAATTTTTCATGGCAGTGTTTTCCAAAAACCAGTTAGTAAAATCAATTTATTCCTTTGCAGCCTGAAATTACCTTCATTCCAGTTTACTGGTATAAGAAAAGCAGTATATCAGCAACAATTCTCCAATAGTAGTTCAGGCAGAAGTCATTCTAGATAACAATCAGTGCCGGATCCTCCATGTATTTTACACAGCCCATGACAGGGGACATCCGTCCACTCGTTTAGAACAACTGATGTTTTACGCTGGCCATTTAGGTTTATTTAAAGGATTGGTTAGAAAACAGGTGAGACAGACTGATTAGATTCAGTATGTATGTTGGTTTTGTTTTTCTAGGCCTGAATTTTTCACATTTCAATTAATTGTAGGTTAAGTAGCAGGCAGATTCTTCACTGGGCTTCAAATGTGATAAAGTTGCTTCTTATTTTTAAGAAGGCCGTTGCAATCCTGCATTTATTTTACACCTCAGTGCTTGTTTTACACACAAGCACACACGCCCACACACCACACACACCAACAAACACACAAACACATAATTAGAGCACATTTAACACTCAAATAAAGCTTTACCTACTAATTCATAACTAGGGTATTTTTTTAATAAGTATTGTGTCTTGGTCTCTACTGGGGAAACATTGTTCAATGTGAGTTCTCTGGTTTGTTGCAGGGCAGTGAATGTTCACTTGTTGGCAATGATATAGAAATGGGGAGTAAGAGTTTAAAAGTTTTTACAGTAGGTAGGCAGAGTCAGAGTATGGAATCTAAGAATAAGAAATTGGGGAATTTCCTCTTTGTTTCTTCATTTCAATCTCCTAATAATTCATGTATATTTTCCAAAAGTCTCCCAGAAAACAATTACTAGGTCAATCCACATATCAGTGAACCATAGTAGAATGCGATTCTGAATTTCATATAAACAGTCATAAAATCCAAAAGACAGGTGCTGGGGATTTGGCTCAGCACTAGAGTGCTGGCTTCACACTTTCAAAGGTCCTGAGTTGGATCCCCAACACCATGTGTGAAAGGAATGAATGAACCAATGCATGAGTGTATGATGAATGAATTAAAGGTATCAGGAGGAGGAGGAAGAGGAGGAGGAGGAGGAGAAATAGAAGAAGATGATGAGTAATTTGACAGAAGGGAAAAAGGGGAGGAGAGTGAGTTTAAAGTGTGGTTTCCAATTCCCAAACGTTCAATTACAGCAGACGGGATAGAGAGAGAAGATGGGAGGGCAGGAGAGGGGATATAGTAGAGGCCAGAAAAGGTAGCAGAATACAACAGTTACTAATATGGCATTTTGTAAAAACGTGGATGTGTAAACAATGTGATTGTGCAATCTGAATATGGGGTCAAAATGGGAGTTCATAACTCACTTGAGTCTAATGTAGGAAATATGGTATCTCAAGAGCTATGTAAGGTTTTAAGCAACCAATATAAAAAAGAGGTCTTCATTTTTCTTTGTAGTTGAGATCTCCTGTTTCCCTGACATGTTGAGTTGTGTTCTCTCCTTTAGTCCTCCCATGCTCTAGTTATTCTGATATGGAAAAACTAGCTGAAATGCCCAACCAGTCTCTAAATCAGTGACACTTTTTCATTAAGCCTAAAGTCACTTTACATTTGCTACAGTCATACTAAGTACACTTCTTTGTTGGGAGTTTAAAAGATATTTCCATCAGCTAGATTACAAGTACCTAGAACTCCCATTCTTGTTTATGTAAGAGTGGCTTCATCAGATTAAATGCTGTTCTCTGGAATGACATAAAATAGGAATAATTTACTCGTAAGATTCCTACGTAAACCATCTTTATTTACAAAATAGTATCTTAAGGATTATTGTTTCATTGAGCTTCAATTGGAGCCAAAGTATAGTCAATTACTGAAGTAAAAGCAGTTACTTAAAAACTAAAAATGAGAGATAAGTCAAATTACATTTGAAGAGAGAGCAACAGCATGAGGTTTCTTGTTTGGTTCTGGATGTTGAGTAACAGGCTCATTTGCAGGTGGAAGGAACCCTTCAGGGAACTCACTTGTACTTTCAGAATGGGGGTGTAGAGGGCTGAATTCCAGCTCTTGGGGGAAGATTGTGAGGAAAACCCCCTCCCTGCATAGACACTTCGCATTGGAAATGGAGTGGGTGGCGGGTCAGGTGGAACATAATCTCCAGGTTCCCAGACAAGTTTCCTGGGAGAGGTGGAGGAAAAAAAAGGTCCTCTTCTCATGAACTGACTCCTTGGGTCAACTGGAAGCAAGGCACCTCTGACTGGAGGGAAAGGTGCCAACACAGAGCCAGAGCCAGTTGCTTGGTTTTCAGCATGGAGAGGTGAATCAGGCACATCAGAGTCCAAAGGAGGCATATTAGGAATTCTGTGTTCTGCTGGTCCCGATGCTCTACCACAATTTGAGTAAAACCTATCTTGCCTTTGTAGAGGAAGACGTGCATCAGAAGAATATGGTTGGCCTGGCGGAGGGATCATCAGCCTGCTGGCCTGTTCCCCTGGAGGAGAGAGGGGCCCAGTCTGAGAAGGTGCTCTCTGAAAATCAGTGAACTTATGACAGCTGGATTCTCTTCCTTTACTGCTAGTCGCATGGTGCAGAGGATTCTCCAGGGCCCCTTGACCCTCCTCCTCCTCCCACTGGAGTGAAAGGTGAGAGTGTGAGTGGACCACTCTTTTCCAAATGAGGAGGTCTCCTTTCAGATGAAGGGTGACCTATTGGTGAGGGCCCATTTGGAGAAGGCTTTCTGCCCATTGCTGAGTTGGAAACATCCAGTGCATCATAGGGATCTTTTTCTACAAGTTCAAATCTAAGCTCCTTCTCAGTTAATTTTTGTCTGTTGCGTGCATTTTGTTTCCTGAAATAACTGAGGTTTCTTTCAGCAATCCGAGCTGCCAACTCACTAGCATGTGCTTCTTTCTCAGAGGAAATAATCTTCCCCAGACAGGAATGAATGGTACTCTGCAATTGTTCTTCAAGATATTGGGCTCTCTTTCTGTAGGTCTCCAGCACTTTTATTGTATGGCTCATCTTTTCGTCGACTTTGGAAAGTTTCTCCTCTTGCTCCACATAGTAGTTTTCCTCCACTCTTAATTTCCTGTGCAGTTTCATCATATTTTCTTGATAGCGTTCCATCATGACTTTAAAGTTCTTCTGTAGGGTCTCATTCTCACTTTGCAGCTGTGCATTTTCTGACTGCAAGGATGCCTGTTCAGTCTGCAGACTTTTAAGGTGTTCTGTAAGGTCTTCCGTGGTTTTCTCCACTTCAGATGAGAAAGTACATTTTTGAATTCTTCCTCCTTCCAAGATTTCTAAGGAGGCCTTTAGCTTATCACCATAAACCAGGTTCCTCAAAGCTCCTTTGGACTCATCCTCCAAGTGAGCACCAATTTCAGGTTCACTCGTCTTTCCCAGTTCCAGGTGACCACCATCCCTTTGGGCTCCCAGGCTTGGAGAAGACCTATCCATCATCTTCAGCAAGCATTCACCCAGAGACTCCATGTGATTTTCTGTGTCCCTTAGAACTTGTTCTCCAGCTACTTTAGAGTCCCCTAATATGATTTTTGCTTTATATTGGACACCTCCTTGTTCCCTCTGTGCTTCAGCTTCTCCTTGTATTGTTGGTCTCTGCGTTTGCGGAAATAGGGATCCTTCATTCAAAACCTCTTTGATTGCCAGCTTCAGTTCTTCCTCATTCACTTGAAAGAGTCTCCAGTTTGTTTTAGCTTCAGCTACTTGTGATCTGAGGGATTCAGATTCACCTTGGAGGGACTGTATCATTCTTGATAGGTGCGCCATCGTTTCATCCTCTTGACCATGTTGAGCCTTCTGTGCTTTGAGCTCTTCTTCTAGAAAGAGCACTTCAACGCCATGGCTGGATTCGGACCTATGCAGCTTTTCGTCTGTTGCCTCCAGCTGTCGTGCTTCCCTTGAACCCTTCTCAAACCTGCAATCCTTTAAAGGTGATTCTAAGCCTTCATGTTCTTTTTCAACAAGGCTCACTTTTTCAAGAAGTCCACATTTTGCCTCAATAAGTCCAGCAAGATTTAGAGCCAGCCTTTTTTCTCTTCCCACGTAAAGCCTGCTACGAACCGACTGAAAACCTCTCCAGAAAAGTGAGAGAACAGCGGAAAATCCAAGAGCTGTACACATCACCAACTCCTAAGGAAAGCCATAAGGAAGATGGCCTGGCTTCATGTCTTCGGACAATGTTGCCACAACCCTGGGTGCTTCTTCCAGAACCACCCACTAGTATGGCTGAGAGGCAGCCCTTGGCTCCTCCATCACGCCAACACAGCTTTGGCTCTTGCCACCACAACCACAGCCTGCCCAGGCAGGCCAACACAGGCTGTGGACACTCAGGTGTTTGGTCAGGAACTCCAACCTGTACCAGGCAACGGAGCAGACCACTGTGATCCCCTTCAGGGGCTGGGCGTATGGTGGGTGGTGGGCGTATGGCGGTGGGAGCCATGATCAAAGGCTCCCAGGAGCCTTGTTGTGCTCAAATGCCCATCAGGGCAGTCTTGTCCGCTTCCCTACACGGTGCATCCTCAAGTGCCACAGGTTTCGGTCCCTCCCACTCCAGCCAGGGAGAATTCCTCTCCATGCCACCCACCCCTTGATTTGGTTTAGGCCAGGCCAAGGCGGGGTTAGTAGGAAGATTCCATCCAGTCATAATAACATTCAGTTTGATGTCACTCAAATTCTAAAGTTGACTAAACTGTTCAAACAGCTTTTATGGCCTATATTGGTCTTTGTGTCCCTTGCCTTTTGTTTGAGTGACTCAGTCCTTTCCCTGCCCTTGTGCTCTCCCTATTTCCTACCTTCCTTCCTCCCTTCCTGGTTTTTCTCCTTTTCTTCTTCCTTCTTTTCTACCTCCCTCCATCCCTCCAACTTTGCCTTCCTCCCTTCCAACTTTCTCTCTCCCTTCCCTTCCTTCTCTTTTCTTGCAAGTGTTTGGGGTGAAAGTCCATGGCAGGCCAGCCCCAAGCTAGGCAAGGTCACTGCCACTGAGCTACAACATCCCCAGACCTGCTGCCACTTCCTATGCAAGTAATTTGAATTATCTCTAAAGAGAAACTCTCACATGAGTCTACTTTCAAAGTAATTTCAGAAGAGTTGCTAACATGGGCATAAATCAGTCATGACAAGTCATTTTTGAAAAGCACGGCACAGCTAATGTTCCTCAGAAGAAGGAGTTGAGAACTTTAGTTGGTTTTCAGGTCAGCATTTCTAGACTAGTACAAACCCTCCTAATCCTGATCTCTCCTTAGTCCTATGATTTCTTTAAGTGTCCCCTTTGCTCCTGTTCATGGAGTCATGTGTACAGAAATTATACCTGGTTCTATTGAACTCTACTTAATTCTTTCTCACCTCTGTGCTCCTTTTGTCAAGTCACTCCTCAACACTTACTGTAACCCTTTCAATTTTTTGTCCATTTTCATTTAAAAAACTCTTTCAAAAATTGAACCATTTCGCATGCAGATACAGTCTTCTTGATCTGCTATTAATCCCCCACTACTGACATTGTAAGTTATTGAAATGTACACTTCCAGACCGTTTTCAGATTTTTGATTTCTGTATATCTATCTGTCTATCTATTTACAAACATAACATGGTATTCTGAGAGTATCGTTCTGCTTTTGGAGCTCTACATTGTGTTTTTCAGAAGCAGGCCTATTACACAGAGATGAATCCATGTTACCTAGATTGAGTTCAAACCGGAATGTGCACTCAGATTCCCATTATATTGTTCTACCTACTAATGGACAGTTCAGTTATATCCAGACCTCACCACCTCCCCCATTAAGTAAAACCCTTGTGAAGAGACATGTAGATGCCTTTATGAACATATTGATAATTTTTCATGGCAGTGTTTTCCAAAAACCAGTTAGTAAAATCAATTTATTCCTTTGCAGCCTGAAATTACCTTCATTCCAGTTTACTGGTATAAGAACCGCAGTATATCAGCAACAATTCTCCAATAGTAGTTCAGGCAGAAGTCATTCTAGATAACAATCAGTGCCGGATCCTCCATGTATTTTACACAGCCTATGACAGGGGTCATCCGTCCACTCGTTTAGAACAACTGATGTTTTACGCTGGCCATTTAGGTTTATTTAAAGTATTGGTTAGAAAAAAGGTGAGACAGACTGATTAGATTCAGTATGTATGTTGGCTTTGTTTTTCTAGGCCTGAATTTTTCACATTTCAATTAATTGTAGGTTAAGTAGCAGGCAGATTCTTCACTGGGCTTCAAATGTGATAAAGTTGCTTCTTATTTTTAAGAAGGCCGTTGCAATCCTGCATTTATTTTACACCTCAGTGCTTATTTTACACACAATCACACACGCCCACACACCACACACACCAACAAACACACAAACACATAATTAGAGCACATTTAACACTCAAATAAAGCTTTACCTACTAATTCATAACTAGGGTATTTTTTTAATAAGTATTGTGTCTTGGGCTCTACTGGGGAAACATTGTTCAATGTGAGTTCTATGGTTTGTTGCAGGGCAGTGAATGTTCACTTGTTGGCAATGATATAGAAATGGGGAGTAAGAGTTTAAAAGTTTTTACAGTAGGTAGGCAGAGTCAGAGTATGGAATCTAACAATAAGAAATTGGGGAATTTCCTCTTTGTTTCTTCATTTCAATCTCCTTATAATTCATGTATATTTTCCAAAAGTCTCCCAGAAAACAAGGACTAGGTCAATCCACATATCAGTGAACCATAGCAGAATGCGATTCTGAATTTCATATAAACAGTCATAAAATCCAAAAGACAGGTGCTGGGGTTTTGGCTCAGCACTAGAGTGCTGGCTTCACACTTTCAAAGGTCCTGAGTTGGATCCCCAACACCATGTGTGAAAGGAATGAATGAACCAATGCATGAGTGTATGATGAATGAATTAAAGGTATCAGGAGGAGGAGGAAGAGGAGGAGGAGGAGGAGAAATAGAAGAAGATGATGAGTAATTTGACAGAAGGGAAAAAGGGGAGGAGAGTGAGTTTAAAGTGTGGTTTCCAATTCTCAAACGTTCAATTACAGCAGACGGGATAGAGAGAGAAGATGGGAGGGCAGGAGAGGGGATATAGTAGAGGCCAGAAAAGGTAGCAGAATACAACAGTTACTAATATGGCATTTTGTAAAAACGTGGATGTGTAAACAATGAAAATGTTTTTCTAGGCCTGAATTTTTCACATTTCAATTAATTGTAGGTTAAGCATCAGGCAGATTCCTCACTGGGCTTCAAATGTGATAAAGTTGCTTCTTATTTTTAAGAAGGCCGTTGCAATCCTGCATTTATTTTACACCTCAGTGCTTGTTTTACACACAAGCACACACGCCCACACACCACACACACCAACAAACACACAAACACATAATTAGAGCACATTTAACACTGAAATAAAGCTTTACCTACTAATTCATAACTAGGGTATTTTTTTAATAAGTATTGTGTCTTGGTCTCTACTGGGGAAACATTGTTCAATGTGAGTTCTCTGGTTTGTTGTAGGGCAGTGAATGTTCACTTGTTGGCAATGATATAGAAATGGGGAGTAAGAGTTTAAAAGTTTTTACAGTAGGTAGGCAGAGTCAGAGTATGGAATCTAAGAATAAGAAATTGGGGAATTTCCTCTTTGTTTCTTCATTTCAATCTCCTAATAATTCATGTATATTTTCCAAAAGTCTCCCAGAAAACAAGGACTAGGTCAATCCACATATCAGTGAACCATAGTAGAATGCGA
Source organism: Callospermophilus lateralis (assembly GCF_048772815.1). Classification (NCBI taxonomy): domain Eukaryota; kingdom Metazoa; phylum Chordata; class Mammalia; order Rodentia; family Sciuridae; genus Callospermophilus; species Callospermophilus lateralis. Next base: position 15,823 of record NW_027513324.1, on the reverse strand, counting down.
TTCTGAATTTCATATAAACAGTCATAAAATCCAAAAGACATATGCTGGGGTTTTGGCTCAGCACTAGAGTGCTGGCTTCACACTTTCAAAGGTCCTGAGTTGGATCCCCAACACCATGTGTGAAAGGAATGAATGAACCAATGCATGAGTGTATGATGAATGAATTAAAGGTATCAGGAGGAGGAGGAAGAGGAGGAGGAGGAGGAGAAATAGAAGAAGATGATGAGTAATTTGACAGAAGTGAAAAAGGGGAGGAGAGTGAGTTTAAAGTGTGGTTTCCAATTCTCAAACGTTCAATTACAGCAGACGGGATAGAGAGAGAAGATGGGAGGGCAGGAGAGGGGATATAGTAGAGGCCAGAAAAGGTAGCAGAATACAACAGTTACTAATATGGCATTTTGTAAAAACGTGGATGTGTAAACAATGAAAATGTTTTTCTAGGCCTGAATTTTTCACATTTCAATTAATTGTAGGTTAAGCATCAGGCAGATTCCTCACTGGGCTTCAAATGTGATAAAGTTGCTTCTTATTTTTAAGAAGGTCGTTGCAATCCTGCATTTATTTTACACCTCAGTGCTTGTTTTACACACAAGCACACACGCCCACACACCACACACACCAACAAACACACAAACACATAATTAGAGCACATTTAACACTGAAATAAAGCTTTACCTACTAATTCATAACTAGGGTATTTTTTTAATAAGTATTGTGTCTTGGTCTCTACTGGGGAAACATTGTTCAATGTGAGTTCTCTGGTTTGTTGTAGGGCAGTGAATGTTCACTTGTTGGCAATGATATAGAAATGGGGAGTAAGAGTTTAAAAGTTTTTACAGTAGGTAGGCAGAGTCAGAGTATGGAATCTAAGAATAAGAAATTGGGGAATTTCCTCTTTGTTTCTTCATTTCAATCTCCTAATAATTCATGTATATTTTCCAAAAGTCTCCCAGAAAACAAGGACTAGGTCAATCCACATATCAGTGAACCATAGTAGAATGCGATTCTGAATTTCATATAAACAGTCATAAAATCCAAAAGACAGGTGCTGGGGTTTTGGCTCAGCACTAGAGTGCTGGCTTCACACTTTCAAAGGTCCTGAGTTGGATCCCCAACACCATGTGTGAAAGGAATGAATGAACCAATGCATGAGTGTATGATGAATGAATTAAAGGTATCAGGAGGAGGAGGAAGAGGAGGAGGAGGAGGAGAAATAGAAGAAGATGATGAGTAATTTGACAGAAGGGAAAAAGGGGAGGAGAGTGAGTTTAAAGTGTGGTTTCCAATTCCCAAACGTTCAATTACAGCAGACTGGATAGAGAGAGAAGATGGGAGGGCAGGAGAGGGGATATAGTAGAGGCCAGAAAAGGTAGCAGAATACAACAGTTACTAATATGGCATTTTGTAAAAACGTGGATGTGTAAACAATGTGATTGTGCAATCTGAATATGGGGTCAAAATGGGAGTTCATAACTCGCTTGAGTCTAATGTAGGAAATATGGTATCTCAAGAGCTATGTAAGGTTTTAAGCAACCAATATAAAAAAGAGGTCTTCATTTTTCTTTGTAGTTGAGATCTCCTGTTTCCGTGACATGTTGAGTTGTGTTCTCTCCTTTAGTCCTCCCATGCTCTAGTTATTCTGATATGGAAAAACTAGCTGAAATGCCCAACCAGTCTCTAAATCAGTGACACTTTTTCATTAAGCCTAAAGTCACTTTACATTTGCTACAGTCATACTAAATACACTTCTTTGTTGGGAGTTTAAAAGATATTTCCATCAGCTAGATTACAAGTACCTAGAACTCCCATTCTTGTTTATGTAAGAGTGGCTTCATCAGATTAAATGCTGTTCTCTGGAATGACATAAAATAGGAATAATTTACTCGTAAGATTCCTACGTAAACCATCTTTATTTACAAAATAGTATCTTAAGGATTATTGTTTCATTGAGCTTCAATTGGAGCCAAAGTATAGTCAATTACTAAAGTAAAAGCAGTTACTTAAAAACTAAAAATGAGAGATAAGTCAAATTACATTTGAAGAGAGAGCAACAGCATGAGGTTTCTTGTTTGGTTCTGGATGTTGAGTAACAGGCTCATTTGCAGGTGGAAGGAACCCTTCAGGGAACTCACTTGTACTTTCAGAATGGGGGTGTATAGGGCTGAATTCCAGCTCTTGGGGGAAGATTGTGAGGAAAACCCCCTCCCTGCATAGACACTTCGCATTGGAAATGGAGTGGGTGGCGGGTCAGGTGGAACATAATCTCCAGGTTCCCAGACAAGATTCCTGGGAGAGGTGGAGGAAAAAAAAGGTCCTCTTCTCATGAACTGACTCCTTGGGTCAACTGGAAGCAAGGCGCCTCTGACTGGAGGGAAAGGTGCCAACACAGAGCCAGAGCCAGTTGCTTGGTTTTCAGCATGGAGAGGTGAATCAGGCACATCAGAGTCCAAAGGAGGCATATTAGGAATTCTGTGTTCTGCTGGTCCCGATGCTCTACCACAATTTGAGTAAAACCTATCTTGCCTTTGTAGAGGAAGACGTGCATCAGAAGAATATGGTTGGCCTGGCGGAGGGATCATCAGCCTGCTGGCCTGTTCCCCTGGAGGAGAGAGGGGCCCAGTCTGAGAAGGTGCTCTCTGAAAATCAGTGAACTTATGACAGCTGGATTCTCTTCCTTTACTGCTAGTCGCATGGTGCAGAGGATTCTCCAGGGCCCCTTGACCCTCCTCCTCCTCCCACTGGAGTGAAACGTGAGAGTGTGAGTGGACCACTCTTTTCCAAATGAGGAGGTCTCCTTTCAGATGAAGGGTGACCTATTGGTGAGGGCCCATTTGGAGAAGGCTTTCTGCCCATTGCTGAGTTGGAAACATCCAGTGCATCATAGGGATCTTTTTCTACAAGTTCAAATCTAAGCTCCTTCTCAGTTAATTTTTGTCTGTTGCGTGCATTTTGTTTCCTGAAATAACTGAGGTTTCTTTCAGCAATCCGAGCTGCCAACTCACTAGCATGTGCTTCTTTCTCAGAGGAAATAATCTTCCCCAGACAGGAATGAATGGTACTCTGCAATTGTTCTTCAAGATATTGGGCTCTCTTTCTGTAGGTCTCCAGCACTTTTATTGTATGGCTCATCTTTTCTTCGACTTTGGAAAGTTTCTCCTCTTGCTCCACATAGTAGTTTTCCTCCACTCTTAATTTCCTGTGCAGTTTCATCATATTTTCTTGATAGCGTTCCATCATGACTTTAAAGTTCTTCTGTAGGGTCTCATTCTCACTTTGCAGCTGTGCATTTTCTGACTGCAAGGATGCCTGTTCAGTCTGCAGACTTTTAAGGTGTTCTGTAAGGTCTTCCGTGGTTTTCTCCACTTCAGATGAGAAAGTACATTTTTGAATTCTTCCTCCTTCCAAGATTTCTAAGGAGGCCTTTAGCTTATCACCATAAACCAGGTTCCTCAAAGCTCCTTTGGACTCATCCTCCAAGTGAGCACCAATTTCGGGTTCACTCGTCTTTCCCAGTTCCAGGTGACCACCATCCCTTTGGGCTCCCAGGCTTGGAGAAGACCTATCCATCATCTTCAGCAAGCATTCACCCAGAGACTCCATGTGATTTTCTGTGTCCCTTAGAACTTGTTCTCCAGCTACTTTAGAGTCCTCTAATATGATTTTTGCTTTATATTGGACACCTCCTTGTTCCCTCTGTGCTTCAGCTTCTCCTTGTATTGTTGGTCTCTGCGTTTGCGGAAGTAGGGATCCTTCATTCAAAACCTCTTTGATTGCCAGCTTCAGTTCTTCCTCATTCACTTGAAAGAGTCTCCAGTTTGTTTTAGCTTCAGCTATTTGTGATCTGAGGGATTCAGATTCACCTTGGAGGGACTGTATCCTTCTTGATAGGTGCGCCATCGTTTCATCCTCTTGACCATGTTGAGCCTTCTGTGCTTTGAGCTCTTCTTCTAGAAAGAGCACTGCAACGCCATGGCTGGATTCGGACCTATGCAGCATTTCGTCGGTTGCCTCCAGCTGTCGTGCTTCCCTTGAACCCTTCTCAAACCTGCAATCCTTTAAAGGTGATTCTAAGCCTTCATGTTCTTTTTCAACAAGGCTCACTTTTTCAAGAAGTCCACATTTTGCCTCAATAAGTCCAGCAAGATTTAGAGCCAGCCTTTTTTCTCTTCCCACGTAAAGCCTGCTACGAACCGACTGAAAACCTCTCAGAAAAGTGAGAGAACAGCGGAAAATCCAAGAGCTGTACACATCACCAACTCCCAAGGAAAGCCATAAGGAAGATGGCCTGGCTTCATGTCTTCGGACAATGCTGCCACAACCCTGGGTGCTTCTTCCAGAACCACCCACTAGTATGGCTGAGAGGCAGCCCTTGGCTCCTCCATCACGCCAACACAGCTTTGGCTCTTGCCACCACAACCACAGCCTGCCCAGGCAGGCCAACACAGGCTGTGGACACTCAGGTGTTTGGTCAGGAACTCCAACCTGCACCAGGCAACGGAGCAGACCACTGTGATCCCCTTCAGGGGCTGGGCGTATGGTGGGTGGTGGGCGTATGGCGGTGGGAGCCATGATCAAAGGCTCCCAGGAGCCTTGTTGTGCTCAAATGCCCATCAGGGCAGTCTTGTCCGCTTCCCTACACGGTGCATCCTCAAGTGCCACAGGTTTAGGTCCCTCCCACTCCAGCCAGAGAGAATTCCTCTCCATGCCACCCACCCCTTGATTTTGTTTAGGCCAGGCCAAGGTGGGGTTAGTAGGAAGATTCCATCCAGTCATAATAACATTCAGTTTGATGTCACTCCAATTCTAAAGCTGACTAAACTGTTCAAACAGCTTTTATGGCCGATATTGGTCTTTGTGTCCCTTGCCTTTTGTTTGAGTGACTCAGTCCTTTCCCTGCCCTTGTGCTCTCCCTATTTCCTATCTTCCTTCCTCCCTTCCTGGTTTTTCTCCTTTTCTTCTTCCTTCTTTTCTACCTCCCTCCATCCCTCCAACTTTGCCTTCCTCCCTTCCAACTTTCTCTCTCCCTTCCCTTCCTTCTCTTTTCTTGCAAGTGTTTGGGGTGAAAGTCCATGGCAGGCCAGCCCCAAGCTAGGCAAGGTCACTGCCACTGAGCTACAACATCCCCAGACCTGCTGCCACTTCCTATGCAAGTAATTTGAATTATCTCTAAAGAGAAACTCTCACATGAGTCTACTTTCAAAGTAATTTCAGAAGAGTTGCTAACATGGGCATAAATCAGTCATGACAAGTCATTTTTGAAAAGCACGGCACAGCTAATGTTCCTCAGAAGAAGGAGTTGAGAACTTTAGTTGGTTTTCAGGTCAGCATTTCTAGAATAGTACAAACCCTCCTAATCCTGATCTCTCCTTAGTCCTATGATTTCTTTAAGTGTCCCCTTTGCTCCTGTTCATGGAGTCATGTGTACAGAAATTATACCTGGTTCTATTGAACTCTACTTAATTCTTTCTCACCTCTGTGCTCCTTTTGTCAAGTCACTCCTCAACACTTACTGTAACCCTTTCAATTTTTTGTCCATTTTCATTTAAAAAACTCTTTCAAAAATTGAACCATTTCGCATGCAGATACAGTCTTCTTGATCTGCTATTAATCCCCCACTACTGACATTGTAAGTTATTGAAATGTACACTTCCAGACCGTTTTCAGATTTTTGATTTCTGTATATCTATCTGTCTATCTATTTACAAACATAACATGGTATTCTGAGAGTATCGTTCTGCTTTTGGAGCTCTACATTGTGTTTTTCAGAAGCAGGCCTATTACACAGAGATGAATCCATGTTACCTAGATTGAGTTCAAACCGGAATGTGCACTCAGATTCCCATTATATTGTTCTAACTACTAATGGACAGTTCAGTTATATCCAGACCTCACCACCTCCCCCATTAAGTAAAACCCTTGTGAAGAGACATGTAGATGCCTTTATGAACATATTGATAATTTTTCATGGCAGTGTTTTCCAAAAACCAGTTAGTAAAATCAATTTATTCCTTTGCAGCCTGAAATTACCTTCATTCCAGTTTACTGGTATAAGAACCGCAGTATATCAGCAACAATTCTCCAATAGTAGTTCAGGCAGAAGTCATTCTAGATAACAATCAGTGCCGGATCCTCCATGTATTTTACACAGCCTGTGACAGGGGACATCCGTCCACTCCTTTAGAACAACTGATGTTTTACGCTGGCCATTTAGGTTTATTTAAAGGATTGGTTAGAAAACAGGTGAGACAGACTGATTAGATTCAGTATGTATGTTGGCTTTGTTTTTCTAGGCCTGAATTTTTCACATTTCAATTAATTGTAGGTTAAGTAGCAGGCAGATTCTTCACTGGGCTTCAAATGTGATAAAGTTGCTTCTTATTTTTAAGAAGGCCGTTGCAATCCTGCATTTATTTTACACCTCAGTGCTTATTTTACACACAAGCACACACGCCCACACACCACACACACCAACAAACACACAAACACATAATTAGAGCACATTTAACACTCAAATAAAGCTTTACCTACTAATTCATAACTAGGGTATTTTTTTAATAAGTATTGTGTCTTGGGCTCTACTGGGGAAACATTGTTCAATGTGAGTTCTATGGTTTGTTGCAGGGCAGTGAATGTTCACTTGTTGGCAATGATATAGAAATGGGGAGTAAGAGTTTAAAAGTTTTTACAGTAGGTAGGCAGAGTCAGAGTATGGAATCTAACAATAAGAAATTGGGGAATTTCCTCTTTGTTTCTTCATTTCAATCTCCTTATAATTCATGTATATTTTCCAAAAGTCTCCCAGAAAACAAGGACTAGGTCAATCCACATATCAGTGAACCATAGCAGAATGCGATTCTGAATTTCATATAAACAGTCATAAAATCCAAAAGACAGGTGCTGGGGTTTTGGCTCAGCACTAGAGTGCTGGCTTCACACTTTCAAAGGTCCTGAGTTGGATCCCCAACACCATGTGTGAAAGGAATGAATGAACCAATGCATGAGTGTATGATGAATGAATTAAAGGTATCAGGAGGAGGAGGAAGAGGAGGAGGAGGAGGAGAAATAGAAGAAGATGATGAGTAATTTGACAGAAGGGAAAAAGGGGAGGAGAGTGAGTTTAAAGTGTGGTTTCCAATTCTCAAACGTTCAATTACAGCAGACGGGATAGAGAGAGAAGATGGGAGGGCAGGAGAGGGGATATAGTAGAGGCCAGAAAAGGTAGCAGAATACAACAGTTACTAATATGGCATTTTGTAAAAACGTGGATGTGTAAACAATGAAAATGTTTTTCTAGGCCTGAATTTTTCACATTTCAATTAATTGTAGGTTAAGCATCAGGCAGATTCCTCACTGGGCTTCAAATGTGATAAAGTTGCTTCTTATTTTTAAGAAGGCCGTTGCAATCCTGCATTTATTTTACACCTCAGTGCTTGTTTTACACACAAGCACACACGCCCACACACCACACACACCAACAAACACACAAACACATAATTAGAGCACATTTAACACTGAAATAAAGCTTTACCTACTAATTCATAACTAGGGTATTTTTTTAATAAGTATTGTGTCTTGGTCTCTACTGGGGAAACATTGTTCAATGTGAGTTCTCTGGTTTGTTGTAGGGCAGTGAATGTTCACTTGTTGGCAATGATATAGAAATGGGGAGTAAGAGTTTAAAAGTTTTTACAGTAGGTAGGCAGAGTCAGAGTATGGAATCTAAGAATAAGAAATTGGGGAATTTCCTCTTTGTTTCTTCATTTCAATCTCCTAATAATTCATGTATATTTTCCAAAAGTCTCCCAGAAAACAAGGACTAGGTCAATCCACATATCAGTGAACCATAGTAGAATGCGATTCTGAATTTCATATAAACAGTCATAAAATCCAAAAGACATATGCTGGGGTTTTGGCTCAGCACTAGAGTGCTGGCTTCACACTTTCAAAGGTCCTGAGTTGGATCCCCAACACCATGTGTGAAAGGAATGAATGAACCAATGCATGAGTGTATGATGAATGAATTAAAGGTATCAGGAGGAGGAGGAAGAGGAGGAGGAGGAGGAGAAATAGAAGAAGATGATGAGTAATTTGACAGAAGTGAAAAAGGGGAGGAGAGTGAGTTTAAAGTGTGGTTTCCAATTCTCAAACGTTCAATTACAGCAGACGGGATAGAGAGAGAAGATGGGAGGGCAGGAGAGGGGATATAGTAGAGGCCAGAAAAGGTAGCAGAATACAACAGTTACTAATATGGCATTTTGTAAAAACGTGGATGTGTAAACAATGAAAATGTTTTTCTAGGCCTGAATTTTTCACATTTCAATTAATTGTAGGTTAAGCATCAGGCAGATTCCTCACTGGGCTTCAAATGTGATAAAGTTGCTTCTTATTTTTAAGAAGGTCGTTGCAATCCTGCATTTATTTTACACCTCAGTGCTTGTTTTACACACAAGCACACACGCCCACACACCACACACACCAACAAACACACAAACACATAATTAGAGCACATTTAACACTGAAATAAAGCTTTACCTACTAATTCATAACTAGGGTATTTTTTTAATAAGTATTGTGTCTTGGTCTCTACTGGGGAAACATTGTTCAATGTGAGTTCTCTGGTTTGTTGTAGGGCAGTGAATGTTCACTTGTTGGCAATGATATAGAAATGGGGAGTAAGAGTTTAAAAGTTTTTACAGTAGGTAGGCAGAGTCAGAGTATGGAATCTAAGAATAAGAAATTGGGGAATTTCCTCTTTGTTTCTTCATTTCAATCTCCTAATAATTCATGTATATTTTCCAAAAGTCTCCCAGAAAACAAGGACTAGGTCAATCCACATATCAGTGAACCATAGTAGAATGCGATTCTGAATTTCATATAAACAGTCATAAAATCCAAAAGACAGGTGCTGGGGTTTTGGCTCAGCACTAGAGTGCTGGCTTCACACTTTCAAAGGTCCTGAGTTGGATCCCCAACACCATGTGTGAAAGGAATGAATGAACCAATGCATGAGTGTATGATGAATGAATTAAAGGTATCAGGAGGAGGAGGAAGAGGAGGAGGAGGAGGAGAAATAGAAGAAGATGATGAGTAATTTGACAGAAGGGAAAAAGGGGAGGAGAGTGAGTTTAAAGTGTGGTTTCCAATTCCCAAACGTTCAATTACAGCAGACTGGATAGAGAGAGAAGATGGGAGGGCAGGAGAGGGGATATAGTAGAGGCCAGAAAAGGTAGCAGAATACAACAGTTACTAATATGGCATTTTGTAAAAACGTGGATGTGTAAACAATGTGATTGTGCAATCTGAATATGGGGTCAAAATGGGAGTTCATAACTCGCTTGAGTCTAATGTAGGAAATATGGTATCTCAAGAGCTATGTAAGGTTTTAAGCAACCAATATAAAAAAGAGGTCTTCATTTTTCTTTGTAGTTGAGATCTCCTGTTTCCGTGACATGTTGAGTTGTGTTCTCTCCTTTAGTCCTCCCATGCTCTAGTTATTCTGATATGGAAAAACTAGCTGAAATGCCCAACCAGTCTCTAAATCAGTGACACTTTTTCATTAAGCCTAAAGTCACTTTACATTTGCTACAGTCATACTAAATACACTTCTTTGTTGGGAGTTTAAAAGATATTTCCATCAGCTAGATTACAAGTACCTAGAACTCCCATTCTTGTTTATGTAAGAGTGGCTTCATCAGATTAAATGCTGTTCTCTGGAATGACATAAAATAGGAATAATTTACTCGTAAGATTCCTACGTAAACCATCTTTATTTACAAAATAGTATCTTAAGGATTATTGTTTCATTGAGCTTCAATTGGAGCCAAAGTATAGTCAATTACTAAAGTAAAAGCAGTTACTTAAAAACTAAAAATGAGAGATAAGTCAAATTACATTTGAAGAGAGAGCAACAGCATGAGGTTTCTTGTTTGGTTCTGGATGTTGAGTAACAGGCTCATTTGCAGGTGGAAGGAACCCTTCAGGGAACTCACTTGTACTTTCAGAATGGGGGTGTATAGGGCTGAATTCCAGCTCTTGGGGGAAGATTGTGAGGAAAACCCCCTCCCTGCATAGACACTTCGCATTGGAAATGGAGTGGGTGGCGGGTCAGGTGGAACATAATCTCCAGGTTCCCAGACAAGATTCCTGGGAGAGGTGGAGGAAAAAAAAGGTCCTCTTCTCATGAACTGACTCCTTGGGTCAACTGGAAGCAAGGCGCCTCTGACTGGAGGGAAAGGTGCCAACACAGAGCCAGAGCCAGTTGCTTGGTTTTCAGCATGGAGAGGTGAATCAGGCACATCAGAGTCCAAAGGAGGCATATTAGGAATTCTGTGTTCTGCTGGTCCCGATGCTCTACCACAATTTGAGTAAAACCTATCTTGCCTTTGTAGAGGAAGACGTGCATCAGAAGAATATGGTTGGCCTGGCGGAGGGATCATCAGCCTGCTGGCCTGTTCCCCTGGAGGAGAGAGGGGCCCAGTCTGAGAAGGTGCTCTCTGAAAATCAGTGAACTTATGACAGCTGGATTCTCTTCCTTTACTGCTAGTCGCATGGTGCAGAGGATTCTCCAGGGCCCCTTGACCCTCCTCCTCCTCCCACTGGAGTGAAACGTGAGAGTGTGAGTGGACCACTCTTTTCCAAATGAGGAGGTCTCCTTTCAGATGAAGGGTGACCTATTGGTGAGGGCCCATTTGGAGAAGGCTTTCTGCCCATTGCTGAGTTGGAAACATCCAGTGCATCATAGGGATCTTTTTCTACAAGTTCAAATCTAAGCTCCTTCTCAGTTAATTTTTGTCTGTTGCGTGCATTTTGTTTCCTGAAATAACTGAGGTTTCTTTCAGCAATCCGAGCTGCCAACTCACTAGCATGTGCTTCTTTCTCAGAGGAAATAATCTTCCCCAGACAGGAATGAATGGTACTCTGCAATTGTTCTTCAAGATATTGGGCTCTCTTTCTGTAGGTCTCCAGCACTTTTATTGTATGGCTCATCTTTTCTTCGACTTTGGAAAGTTTCTCCTCTTGCTCCACATAGTAGTTTTCCTCCACTCTTAATTTCCTGTGCAGTTTCATCATATTTTCTTGATAGCGTTCCATCATGACTTTAAAGTTCTTCTGTAGGGTCTCATTCTCACTTTGCAGCTGTGCATTTTCTGACTGCAAGGATGCCTGTTCAGTCTGCAGACTTTTAAGGTGTTCTGTAAGGTCTTCCGTGGTTTTCTCCACTTCAGATGAGAAAGTACATTTTTGAATTCTTCCTCCTTCCAAGATTTCTAAGGAGGCCTTTAGCTTATCACCATAAACCAGGTTCCTCAAAGCTCCTTTGGACTCATCCTCCAAGTGAGCACCAATTTCGGGTTCACTCGTCTTTCCCAGTTCCAGGTGACCACCATCCCTTTGGGCTCCCAGGCTTGGAGAAGACCTATCCATCATCTTCAGCAAGCATTCACCCAGAGACTCCATGTGATTTTCTGTGTCCCTTAGAACTTGTTCTCCAGCTACTTTAGAGTCCTCTAATATGATTTTTGCTTTATATTGGACACCTCCTTGTTCCCTCTGTGCTTCAGCTTCTCCTTGTATTGTTGGTCTCTGCGTTTGCGGAAGTAGGGATCCTTCATTCAAAACCTCTTTGATTGCCAGCTTCAGTTCTTCCTCATTCACTTGAAAGAGTCTCCAGTTTGTTTTAGCTTCAGCTATTTGTGATCTGAGGGATTCAGATTCACCTTGGAGGGACTGTATCCTTCTTGATAGGTGCGCCATCGTTTCATCCTCTTGACCATGTTGAGCCTTCTGTGCTTTGAGCTCTTCTTCTAGAAAGAGCACTGCAACGCCATGGCTGGATTCGGACCTATGCAGCATTTCGTCGGTTGCCTCCAGCTGTCGTGCTTCCCTTGAACCCTTCTCAAACCTGCAATCCTTTAAAGGTGATTCTAAGCCTTCATGTTCTTTTTCAACAAGGCTCACTTTTTCAAGAAGTCCACATTTTGCCTCAATAAGTCCAGCAAGATTTAGAGCCAGCCTTTTTTCTCTTCCCACGTAAAGCCTGCTACGAACCGACTGAAAACCTCTCAGAAAAGTGAGAGAACAGCGGAAAATCCAAGAGCTGTACACATCACCAACTCCCAAGGAAAGCCATAAGGAAGATGGCCTGGCTTCATGTCTTCGGACAATGCTGCCACAACCCTGGGTGCTTCTTCCAGAACCACCCACTAGTATGGCTGAGAGGCAGCCCTTGGCTCCTCCATCACGCCAACACAGCTTTGGCTCTTGCCACCACAACCACAGCCTGCCCAGGCAGGCCAACACAGGCTGTGGACACTCAGGTGTTTGGTCAGGAACTCCAACCTGCACCAGGCAACGGAGCAGACCACTGTGATCCCCTTCAGGGGCTGGGCGTATGGTGGGTGGTGGGCGTATGGCGGTGGGAGCCATGATCAAAGGCTCCCAGGAGCCTTGTTGTGCTCAAATGCCCATCAGGGCAGTCTTGTCCGCTTCCCTACACGGTGCATCCTCAAGTGCCACAGGTTTAGGTCCCTCCCACTCCAGCCAGAGAGAATTCCTCTCCATGCCACCCACCCCTTGATTTTGTTTAGGCCAGGCCAAGGTGGGGTTAGTAGGAAGATTCCATCCAGTCATAATAACATTCAGTTTGATGTCACTCCAATTCTAAAGCTGACTAAACTGTTCAAACAGCTTTTATGGCCGATATTGGTCTTTGTGTCCCTTGCCTTTTGTTTGAGTGACTCAGTCCTTTCCCTGCCCTTTTGCTCTCCCTATTTCCTATCTTCCTTCCTCCCTTCCTGGTTTTTCTCCTTTTCTTCTTCCTTCTTTTCTACCTCCCTCCATCCCTCCAAGTTTGCCTTCCTCCCTTCCAACTTTCTCTCTCCCTTCCCTTCCTTCTCTTTTCTTGCAAGTGTTTGGGGTGAAAGTCCATGGCAGGCCAGCCCCAAGCTAGGCAAGGTCACTGCCACTGAGCTACAACATCCCCAGACCTGCTGCCACTTCCTATGCAAGTAATTTGAATTATCTCTAAAGAGAAACTCTCACATGAGTCTACTTTCAAAGTAATTTCAGAAGAGTTGCTAACATGGGCATAAATCAGTCATGACAAGTCATTTTTGAAAAGCACGGCACAGCTAATGTTCCTCAGAAGAAGGAGTTGAGAACTTTAGTTGGTTTTCAGGTCAGCATTTCTAGACTAGTACAAACCCTCCTAATCCTGATCTCTCCTTAGTCCTATGATTTCTTTAAGTGTCCCCTTTGCTCCTGTTCATGGAGTCATGTGTACAGAAATTATACCTGGTTCTATTGAACTCTACTTAATTCTTTCTCACCTCTGTGCTCCTTTTGTCAAGTCACTCCTCAACACTTACTGTAACCCTTTCAATTTTTTGTCCATTTTCATTTAAAAAACTCTTTCAAAAATTGAACCATTTCGCATGCAGATACAGTCTTCTTGATCTGCTATTAATCCCCCACTACTGACATTGTAAGTTATTGAAATGTACACTTCCAGACCGTTTTCAGATTTTTGATTTCTGTATATCTATCTGTCTATCTATTTACAAACATAACATGGTATTCTGAGAGTATCGTTCTGCTTTTGGAGCTCTACATTGTGTTTTTCAGAAGCAGGCCTATTACACAGAGATGAATCCATGTTACCTAGATTGAGTTCAAACCGGAATGTGCACTCAGATTCCCATTATATTGTTCTACCTACTAATGGACAGTTCAGTTATATCCAGACCTCACCACCTCCCCCATTAAGTAAAACCCTTGTGAAGAGACATGTAGATGCCTTTATGAACATATTGATAATTTTTCATGGCAGTGTTTTCCAAAAACCAGTTAGTAAAATCAATTTATTCCTTTGCAGCCTGAAATTACCTTCATTCCAGTTTACTGGTATAAGAACCGCAGTATATCAGCAACAATTCTCCAATAGTAGTTCAGGCAGAAGTCATTCTAGATAACAATCAGTGCCGGATCCTCCATGTATTTTACACAGCCCGTGACAGGGGACATCCGTCCACTCGTTTAGAACAACTGATGTTTTACGCTGGCCATTTAGGTTTATTTAAAGGATTGGTTAGAAAACAGGTGAGACAGACTGATTAGATTCAGTATGTATGTTGGCTTTGTTTTTCTAGGCCTGAATTTTTCACATTTCAATTAATTGTAGGTTAAGTAGCAGGCAGATTCTTCACTGGGCTTCAAATGTGATAAAGTTGCTTCTTATTTTTAAGAAGGCCGTTGCAATCCTGCATTTATTTTACACCTCAGTGCTTATTTTACACACAAGCACACATGCCCACACACCACACACACCAACAAACACACAAACACATAATTAGAGCACATTAAACACTCAAATAAAGCTTTACCTACTAATTCATAACTAGGGTATTTTTTTAATAAGTATTGTGTCTTGGTCTCTACTGGGGAAACATTGTTCAATGTGAGTTCTCTGGTTTGTTGCAGGGCAGTGAATGTTCACTTGTTGGCAATGATATAGAAATGGGGAGTAAGAGTTTAAAAGTTTTTACAGTAGGTAGGCAGAGTCAGAGTATGGAATCTAAGAATAAGAAATTGGGGAATTTCCTCTTTGTTTCTTCATTTCAATCTCCTAATAATTCATGTATATTTTCCAAAAGTCTCCCAGAAAACAAGGACTAGGTCAATCCACATATCAGTGAACCATAGCAGAATGCGATTCTGAATTTCATATAAACAGTCATAAAATCCAAAAGACAGGTGCTGGGGATTTGGCTCAGCACTAGAGTGCTGGCTTCACACTTTCAAATCTCCTGAGTTGGATCCCCAACACCATGTGTGAAAGGAATGAATGAACCAATGCATGAGTGTATGATGAATGAATTAAAGGTATCAGGAGGAGGAGGAAGAGGAGGAGGAGGAGGAGAAATAGAAGAAGATGATGAGTAATTTGACAGAAGGGAAAAAGGGGAGGAGAGTGAGTTTAAAGTGTGGTTTCCAATTCCCAAACGTTCAATTACAGCAGACGGGATAGAGAGAGAAGATGGGAGGGCAGGAGAGGGGATATAGTAGAGGCCAGAAAAGGTAGCAGAATACAACAGTTACTAATATGGCATTTTGTAAAAACGTGGATGTGTAAACAATGTGATTGTGCAATCTGAATATGGGGTCAAAATGGGAGTTCATAACTCACTTGAGTCTAATGTAGGAAATATGGTATCTCAAGAGCTATGTAAGGTTTTAAGCAACCAATATAAAAAAGAGGTCTTCATTTTTCTTTGTAGTTGAGATCTCCTGTTTCCCTGACATGATGAGTTGTGTTCTCTCCTTTAGTCCTCCCATGCTCTAGTTATTCTGATATGGAAAAACTAGCTGAAATGCCCAACCAGTCTCTAAATCAGTGACACTTTTTCATTAAGCCTAAAGTCACTTTACATTTGCTACAGTCATACTAAGTACACTTCTTTGTTGGGAGTTTAAAAGATATTTCCATCAGCTAGATTACAAGTACCTAGAACTCCCATTCTTGTTTATGTAAGAGTGGCTTCATCAGATTCAATGCTGTTCTCTGGAATGACATAAAATAGGAATAATTTACTCGTAAGATTCCTACGTAAACCATCTTTATTTACAAAATAGTATCTTAAGGATTATTGTTTCATTGAGCTTCAATTGGAGCCAAAGTATAGTCAATTACTGAAGTAAAAGCAGTTACTCGAAAACTAAAAATGAGAGATAAGTCAAATTACATTTGAAGAGAGAGCAACAGCATGAGGTTTCTTGTTTGGTTCTGGATGTTGAGTAACAGGCTCATTTGCAGGTGGAAGGAACC